>NC_056732.1:1904453321-1904528865 GCF_019279795.1 Protopterus annectens | reverse complement strand
AAAAAGACTGGAAATTGGGGGGGGGAGAAACTATTAGATCACTTTCATAAGAAGTGTGGCATAAGGAATCATAAGGATAGAAGAGGCCACAAACCCCAAACTCTCAGAAATTATCCAGTAGTGGACATTTTCTGTTCAGATAGATTAAGAAAGTGTTGATGGTATAATTATTTTTTTATTATTCTTGAAGAAGAAACACTGCCAAAAGAGAAGTGCCCAGAAGATATCCAAAAAAACCCTACTCTTTGAGAAGGAACTAGGGGTAACATTTTTAAATTTTAGAGTGAAACTTAGATTATTGAGAAGATTCATGGGGCACTATAACTAATGCTAGAGTGTCTTGGCTGGTAAAAGCTGATATAAGGTAATCGTCAGAAGAAAGGAATTGAATTTTGAGATGTGCAAAAAGGGTTTGGTTTGCAAAGGTAAAAATTGGGTGTACAAGTGCCTTATTTCCTTGGAACTAGGATAGTCTGGAATAAAATCTTATTTTCCAGTTGATTGGAGGGTGATTACTTTATGACCACCTGAAGTAGAAATTTAGAAATTATCTGATGGAGAAGATGAAGTTGATCTGTTGGTGACTCAAAACTGCCAATGGAATGGCAGGGAGTGCCCAATGAAGTCTTTATCCATGCTTGATGCTTAGCGCTCAAGTTTGTTGTTATTGATTGCCATGTACTAAGACATATGAAAAGATTTCTTGCAATTTTCTGAGGAAGGCCAGGGTTGGGAGGTGAGAACGAGATATGAGGCAATGACAGTCATAAGTTTTTTCAGGTTTAACGTTAAGGTATTGCATCTAGGTCCAAGGGGGAATGCTTCTGGCATTCATCAGACCTATCATTGAGTACAATATCCCCTTTGGAATGTACCTAACGAGGCACATCCAACAACTGGAATGTCCACAGAGGTTCCTTATTAAAATAATACAGGGCATAAGTAACATGTCCTATGCAGACCACCTCAAGGCCCTATCACTGTATTCTGTCTCCTACAGACTGTTGAGGAGAGTTCTATGTCTGGCATACAAGGCATTGTCAGACCCCACCTTCATGAACCTCTTGCATATTCATAAAACTAACAGCACTAGTATTACCCATTCTAAAGACTTAAACTTTGCCTGTGATATAAATAGGACTTGTTGCAGAGACAGGTATATATTCCAGAAATTACCCTGTCTATGGAATATAGTCCCCATCCATGTGAAGCAGAGTTCCTCCCTAAACCAGTTCAAGTGTAATTTGGACAACTGAATGGGCGAACAGGAAATTCATCCTAGTATGGCACCTGTGTCTCTAATGGACATAGGCAGCCTGTAAATGGTTCATCTCCCAGGCCCGTGTTTACACTTATCAAGGGTATCAGAACTTGTCAGAGATTTGGGATGCATGGCTAGGCTTAAGAAGGCCCTTGTGGTTGTTAGCCTAGTACATACCTATGAAACTATGAAAGGAGGATCCTTTGGACCTATCAGCTTTTTTTAGTGTCACTTTGCTATTTCTGTTTCAACTGTTATTTAGTGGATTTTTGATGTGCTGATTTGATGGGATTATGAAAAAATGGCACTGGATTTGAGGGGTAGTATCTTTAATATTTAGGAATTTGAAGCCAGAATAGTTTTTCAAACACTTCCACTAGCTTGCCTCTCTCTTCCAGTTTTTGAGAACATCATTAGAGGAATTAACAAAATGTCTTTGTCCAGAAGGACATTCAACAGTGTGCTTTTACAACCTATAGAAAAATCTGAAGTCTTATCCAAGCATTTCTTTTCAAGACTGCCCAGAGACAACAGCAATAGCATCATATGCACATTCAGTCGAATGTTTAGTAACCTGAGATGCAGAATATACCATTAACATAAGACTACATTTAAGCTCAGAATTAGGAAGGTTAGCTAAAGATTGTTGCATATTAACAAAAATGAGCAAGAGATACTTAAGACAAAAAAGCCTGGGAATTTATGGCTCTAAAAGCTAAGGTGGAAAAAGTATAATTTTTTTTTGTCAAATATATCGTATGCTCTGCTACTCTTGTCATTAGGTTCAGAGTTAAACAAAGAAATGTTCTGCTATCTGTCTCTTCATCTAAGGAAATGATAGGAGACATAGCGGAGGGGTTCCTATAAAGGTAGTTATGGGTATCTGGGGTACTATATAAATTGCCAGGTGTTTTGGGAGCAGGGGGTTGGGAATCTATTGACAAAGAAGAGACAGAGAAAACATCCCACAAGGCTTTCCAGACCGTAGGGATTGCCACTGGTTTAGGGAAGTCCATGTTGAGGAGTTCATAATATTTCTTTTAGGAATTAGGCACTTCTTTGCTCTCCTATTTGAAAAAGTCCTTAATCTGTGAAACTGTATCAACAAATGAAAGTTCCTCATTTGGAGATTATGAAGAAAGAGCACCCTTTGACTTAGATTCATAAGCTGTGATAAAGAAATCTAGGAAGCATAATCCAATCCCTCATTATTAGATTTTGACAAAATTGCTTGTTTTTCAAAGAAACTCTCTTTTTCTTGATAGGAGTGGAAAAGTAAGAAGAAGAAAAAGAGGATAAAAGGACTGGATGGCTTTAAATAATAATTGGGCAAAGTTTAATCAGTCCTCCTGACTCCTCTTTTGAGAAGAAGGAGTTGGAGGAGGAGAAGGAGACAAATGTATTGAGAACACTTTTGGTAATATGGTCTTTGGGTCAACACCATACGTCTGACGTCGGTTATGAACTCACTGATGTCTTTCCTCACCAGCATCTGATGTATACTTCCCTCACTCTCAGACAGGATAACAGATAGTTCTGTCATCCCAGCTAACTCTGCCAGAAGAATGGCCTGTTCAAATGCTCAAGGGTTTTGGGCCAAAGCAACCTCTGAAGGGGGGCATGTTAGAGGGCTCCTGAAAAGCCCACTGAAGGCCTTTGGGCTACATAAGCACCTCAATGGAATTGTCATCCTCAGACATTATGAGAGAGGTGGACATATGGGTTCCATCTCTTATCTCTGTTATCAAAATTTTTTTTTCTTGGTGGAGGGTTGCTGTTGGGGAATTGGTCAGCATGGTGGCTCACTCTAATTCACTCACATGTCTGTTTTCAAGAAACACACTAAGGGTATTTACTCTACACCTAGCTGTTGTTGAAGTGAAACAAAACCAAATAGCACATGATGTATAATTTCTCCAAAACAAAAGACACAACTAGAGTGAGGCTTTATACAGGATTTAGCACCCACAACTACACTTGACCTTTCTGACAGACATAAATTAATATTTTATGTAAATTTCTATTTATTGTCTTTTGTTTACCCAGATGATCCAACTTGGCACTTAGGACCATTTTCAGCAGAGGCCTATGGACAAAAGCTCCATTAGAGTTAAAAAAATTACAATAATTACAAAGAATTTACAGACAAAAAATATGGAGTTTTATAATCATCCAGTGAGTAATACAATCAAGATAGAAGTTAATACGATTTGATTTCTGTAGGAGTGTAACAGGTTGCATTTACATATATATAGCAATATACAAATTTTGTTTACAAAGGAGCGATTAAGAGCAGTATACACTTATAAAAACAGATAGGATTTATTTACATTTACAGGATAAGGATGGAGAACTGGAAAGTTAAGGGTTGGTGATAATCTGGAGATCTGACAGAGAGAGAGAGAGACAAAAAGAGAGAGAGAGAGAGAGAGTCATGGTATGAACAAGAACAGAATCAGGAGTCTAGGTGCTGTTTTAGATTGTACTTAAAGCTAGATGCACAGCTGTCCTGTTTTAGTGGGATAGACAGGGAATTCCTTTTTCTGGTGACATAGGATGAGTATAGTGAGTCCCCAAGATGTATTACGGGATTTTGAAATTATTAGTAAGCTCTGATTACCTGACCAAAGGTAATGTGGTTGACAGTAGTGCTTGAGAATGTTTTGTAGAGAAGGGCATGTGTGTGTAGTTTGTGTATTATTTTGTGGGCAATTTGAAGGTGAATGAATGCAAGGTAATTATGTAGTTTTAGCCAGTTGAGCTTCCTTAGTGTTAAGCAGTGATGCATACGGTAGCATACATTAGCTACAAACTTGGCTATTTTGTTAAAGCATGCCTCTGATTTATTTAGTAGAGTGGCTTGAGTGTTGTTTAATATGGGTGATGCACAGATAAGGGAGGGGATAATGTAGGATGATGCTAAGGATTTCCTTGAGTCTGTGAGGTATGGTTTGGTTTGGTAGAGGAAACCCAGTTTTTGATGAGTTTTCTCTAAAGCCTGGTTGATACACAGTTCAGATTTTAGGTTACTGTCTATTATGGCTCCTAGTACTTTGGTATTTGTTACAGTTTCTATGATAGTGTTGTTTGTTAAAATAATATTAAAGGGTGCACAAGTTCTTGAAAGAGATGTGGGTGTGAAAAGCATTAATCTTTTTTTAGCATTTAGGATTAGCTGATGATCTTTTAGCCATAATTCCATGGAAGTGAAGGAGTCTTGAGAGTCATTTGCTGAAGTAGTGAAAGGGTTGAGGGTGAGCAGATGATGGTGGCATCATTGTCATATTGTACTAATGCTGCAGGTTTGCTGGATTTGTGCAGGTTGTTAGTGAAAGTATTGAAAAATACTGGGCCCTGGAATTGACCCTTGTGGTACACCAACAGAAACAGGGAGGAAGGGGAATAGTGCCTGATTCCATTTTATGGTCTGGTGTCTTTTGGAGACAGAGCTACAGAACAAAGTAAGAGCTGAACAAGACAGTGACAGGCAAGATAGTTCAATGATTAGGATTTGGTGTATACTGTGCCGAATACTTTTGACAGATCCAGGAACAGGGAGGATATTGCATTACCATTGCTTCTGTTGGGATTTATGGTTTCTGCAGTACTTAGCACAGCTGTTGTTAAGCTGCAGTGTGGATGAAAGCCATGTTGTGTGGAAGAGAGTAGTTTTTTTGCTTATAAGATGGGTTAGGAGTTGGGAGTGTATGCATCTTTCTAAGAATCTGGACACAGCAGAGAGAATTGCAATGGGTTGATAGTTGGAGAGTTGTGTGGCTGATCCACCTTTGTGATATGGTTCAATGTGTGCTTTTTTTCCAGATAGCATGTACACATTTTTGTGATCTATTTATCAGTATTGAGATGGTGTATGCCAGGACATGAGCAGCTAAGCTAAGGTACTTGGGTGGGAGTTTGTCAGCAGCTGGTGCAGTGGTTTTCAGTTTTTTAAGGTAATTTTTGATATGTGCGGTAGGTACCCGGTAGAAAGAAAAGAGTATTTTTGGTGGGGATATAGAGATGGGATGGTGGATTAGAGTCTAGTAGAGACAGGACCGATTGAAGTGTGTGTTGAACTATGTGGCTATGACATCTGTGTTGTTGTTTGTGGTAGGAGATGGGTGGTGCTTGTGGCTGGCCACAACTGCTTGCGATTGTGGTGATGTTTGCCTTGAAGTGAGGGAAAGTTGCCACTTTTGTTGTGTTCTATCTTTATACTAGAACTTCCAGGCTTTGTCTCTATTTAGCATGAGTTGTTTGGTTTCTTTGTTGAGCCATGGAGCAAGGGTTTATTTTTTCTTTTTTTTTTGTTCTTATGGGAGCTAACATATTTAGTACGTTAAGGACTATTTTATTGAAATAGGTGACAGACTCTTCTAGTGACAGTTTTTTTTTAAGTATTACAGTTGTAATGGATGAAGTAGTTTCTAAAGGTGTCTTAGTTAAAATAGAAGGGTCTACATACTTGTTATAATACTGTATGTTCCAGGGTGTGATTAGTTTGTCTTGTAATAAATGTGAGGAGATGGTCACTAATGTTATCTGTGAGACAGCCAAAGGTGTTTATGATTGAGGGTGAGGTGGTAAGAATACAGTCTAGTAGTGAATGCCTGGTGTTCTTTGTCCATTCTGGTGGGTGAAGTGATTACCCGAGTGAAAGTGAATATGTTAATAGAGGGGTATAGGTGAGTCAGTGTGTTAACAACTAAACAGTCTGTATTCACATCCTCAAGTATAATAATTTCTTTATTTACATTAGTGGAGAACCATTGAAGGAAGTCTTTGAGAAAGGGAGTCTTGTTGCCTGTGAGAATATATAAGGCAGCAACACAAATAGTTTCGTATTTGTTCAGGTCGAGGAGGGTAATAGATATTTCTGTGTTGGTTTAGTCAGGACGACTCAGTGGATAGCTGATGTTTAGTGTGTTTTTAAAAAGTACTGCAACCCCTCCAGATTTTTTGTCTACTCTGCAATTTCTTGTTATATTATATACTAAGGGAACAATTTCTTCATCTTTAGTTTTAGACACATTTCAGTGATGATTTGAATGTCTGGGTGAGGTGAGTACTTGGTAGAAAGAAAAGAGAGGGGTATTGTGAATATTTTTGGTGGGGATATAGAGATGGGAGGGTGGATTAGATTCTAGTAGAGACAGGACTGATTGAAGTGTGTGTTGAACTGGGTGGCTATGACATGTGTGGTGTTGTTTGTGGTAGGAGATGGGTGGTGCTTTGACTGGGATTTAGTAGGATTTTATGGCTGTACTGTAATGCATGCATGCAGATCTGGAATTTTGTTGTAGATGGTTCTGAGGTTTATGTGCATTAATAGTAAGCTGTGGTTAGAATTAGTGGGTTGTGTGTTGATAATGCTGGGAGCTGATGAGTTGATGGGGTTTGGTTGGTTTGAGCGGATGGTCCAGGGTTAGGGTAGATGTCTCCACAGAGTGGGAGAGCGGAAGTGTGGTATGAGCTGTTGTACCATTTTTTATATTTATCTCTCAAGTCTGATACTGATATATAGGCCTAGTTGTTCTCTTTGATTTAGCCGTAACTGAAGAGGGCCTGAGTTCCTAATGGGTACAGACTGCGTGTAATTTTGTAGTTGATGGGTGTGTGTTTGTTGACTAGGAGTATACAGTTGGGAAAACAGAATGATGGGGAAGGGAAGTGTAGTATAATGTGGCAATAGTGACTATACTTAATATAACTGTAAGAGTAGACTGGAAGAGTAGCGTATTATACTTAATTTAGGGGAAGACAAAGTTAGCTGGGTGGAAGTTATATGCTATTTTTGTTGGAGCAGATTGGGAGAAGTGAGTTGGGTGGGCCTATGATATGAGTTTGCAAACTGAGAAGTTAAGACAGATGGATGCCTCAGTGAATTTGGTTGGTTATTTTGTTGGAGGAGCTGGGGAATAGAATGGTGTATGTTTAGATGAAGAGGGGTGGGTGGGAATAGGGATAGGGTTGAGGAGTGAAGTGAGCCCAAGCATAGCAAGGATGGATGGAGCAGGCTGAGAAGGTGCTACAGCTGCTGTTGATGAAAAAATATCTGTAAGCCTGAACATTTTATGGGAATGGGCAGTAACACTGTATTGAAGTACTGAGGTGAAAGAAGAAATGTAAATGTAAGGTGTGTGAGATAGGCAGTAGACTGAGGTATTTAGGGAAAAAAAGTTTGGAAAAATGAGATAAGTACTTTTCCTTAACTACTTTTAATGCTAACCACATGTAATGCTCCAAGTAGAAGTTGTTTGTTCATCAGTTATTGAAAAGGTCATGACATAGAAAACAGAAGAAGCACACTGACATAGAACTTCCTATAAAGGGGAACGCGGGAGAGTCACAAAAGAGTAGCTGGAAAGAGCAATTAAGAAAGTGCAGGCTGCCAGCAAGAGTAGGGTATAGCTCATTAATTAGAGGCAATGGAAAGGGAAAGCTTAAGGGGCAGTGGAGGCTATTTTTATAGAAGACATATTATTCTATAGACAGAAAGGAAAGGTCCCCAGTGAGGTACTTATCTGCCTGAAGACAAAGCAGCTGAAGTAATCTGCTCATACTATTTGACACAACGCTATCAAGAGTGAATGGGTATACTAATGACAAAAAAATTCAGAGTTTTTGCATGTCCATATATCCCTCTTAAGCTAGCATGACCTCTCCTACTATGACAGGATGTCTAGTACACGCTAGGAAGGTGCCTGGAACTTCATAGACTGGCTGGACGTATAGTAAACTTCGCAAGATACATCCCCTACTGTAATGGCTACTGCAACTGTGAGCTAATGAAGAACATCTCTAGTTTGACTAACACTGACATCAACACTATTTATATGTTACATGATTTAGTTTTACCATTTTTACTTTATTTTAACAAAAACATTTACAAACAATTATATGGTGTTGCAATTTTATTTTATTTACTTATTTTGTTTTATTTTACTTTATTTTATTTAGTTTTGTGTACCAGGGTACAGCACTGACCAAATTTGAACATTGCTGGCTCTGACAAGGTTGCATACGAATAACAACAGTAAAGTAAGATTAAATGTATAACTAATTTATACATTATAATGACATAACATAACACAGATGAAAAAAGTCAAGTAGGATCAGGAGTGCACAATGCATAACAACACATGTGCTGCAGTTGAGGTAAATGTGGTCCAGCCAAAAGACAGAGCATAGTATGTACAAATGAGGAATGAGATTTTATCACTTTCTTCAGTTCTGAAGTAGTCTTTATTTTTGTAGAAATGAAAGAGCTTAGCAGTTTTTCATTCAACTATTTTGTGAGTCTTGTATGTTTGTTTCCATTTTGTGCTGTGACAGGAAGTGAGGATGCAGGCATTTTCTCTTCCACAAAAAAGGAGAGGAAAGTACCTGAAGACAGAATTATCTAGCAAGAGTAAATTTATAGCCAACCACAATAACATAAAAAAAAAAAAAACAAATCCAACAACAACTGAATCAAAGGGGTAGAAAATCTACCTCAGCTATACAGAATCGGGGAGATGGTGGGTGGATGCTGCCAGTAAGGTAATGAGGAATATGAATATCTAATTTTACAGGTAAGTAGGACTTACACAACTGTACTATGTTCATGATTCCCACTGTCTCAGTGGAATTTTATGTCGATTACCATAGGGATCCAATTTGTAGTTCTTTGTGAAGGAATAAAGAGAGGACAAGGTTACTGCCTCTAGAATGCTTCAACATTCCAACCCTTTCCAATATACCATCAAAGAAGATAAGGGCATCGTTGAGTGAGCCTTAACCTTGTCTGAAAGAGATTTACCATGGTGGGAGTACCAGAAAACAAGAGCAGAAGACAACCATTGTGCAACAGTTTATTATAGATACGGTGACCTATTTTAGCCCCAGTATAGCTTTTCAAAAAGGCTTTATTTTGTCAAGGTAGTACCTAAGCTGCCGCTGCACATCAAAGGTAAGTAGAATCTTTTCTCCCTTGTTTTTTTGCATCAGGATAGAGCATTATGAGATTGATGGTTTGATTTGAGGTAAATTCAGGAACAACTTTCAGCAAGAATGATGGATTAGAACATAAAACAACCATATCCTTGCGAAAATTCAGACATGGTTGACCCTCCAGGAGAGACTGCATCTCAGAGACTCGACTTGTAGATGTCAGAGCAATGAGTAAAACAGTTTTCCAAGTAATGAACCATAAATCAGCCTGAGAGGCATGTTCAAAGGGAGGTTAAGGTCAATTTTTCAAGAACAAAGTAAAGAACCCAGAAAGGAAGAATTTCCTTTTTAAGAGGTCTCACATGTAACTCTCATTTCATAAACCGTTTGATCAGAAAAAGAGATGAAAAAGGGGGATGCATGGGCAGACAAGTTGAGATGTCTGCAAGATGTACACTTTGATAAAAGCATATGGCAAACCATCTCTAAGTGGCACTCACAAATATTTCAAAACCAGAAAAGTCAGAACCCTTTTGGGACCTCTGTTATAGGCTAGGCACCACGTGAAAACTTATTCCAGTTGTAAATGTAAGATGTTTTAGTTGCAGCTTGTCTTGCCTCCTTAAGCACTTGACACACATTCTCACAGAACAAGTGTCTAAAGGGTATCAAAGCAGAAACATACACGCTGTCAGTTGCGATTGCTATAACTTTGGGTGTACCATGTTCCCCGTTGCTATGATAAGCAGATCCAGTCTATGAGGAAGCTTGTGGTAATTGCCCTTGGCCATTTCCTTTAAAAGGCAGAACCAATTTGCCAGAGGCAAAAGAGGGTTAGAGTCAGAGAATGTTGTAGTGCCACAAAAGGTTATGACCTTGTACCTCTTCGTGTGTTTGAGTATCACATCATGGTAGAGTTATCTTTGACCAATAAAAGAGGACTCAGAGTCCATAAGTGATGAAGAACTTTTAAGGTACGAATCACTGCCAACATCTATTTTATGTTTAAATGCTTTGGCATGTCATCAGGACCATACAAGTATTGGAACTGAACTCCCATGGACACTGCTGCTCACTTAAAATATGAAGAGTTCATCTGAATATATTGGACTGGGGTCTTAAGAGAAAAAGGAAGTCCTAGATTCAGAGACAGTTGATTCCTCCACCACTGCAGTTCCTGTTTCACAAATCGGAGTACCGGTACATGGAAATTTAAAGGATGAAAGTGTTGGGTCACACAATTCGTCAAGTACCGTTGAATTTTCTCATGTGTAGTCTGGCTAGTGGTATCACAAGGGTCACTGATGCCATGAGCCCTAGAATTTTGAGGAAATCCCTTGCTGATGCCACACCTACAAGAGAGAAATCAAAGAAAATTCCCTGATAAGTCTGAACTTTGTCTTATAGCAGAAAAGCCATCATGTTTACTGTATCTATGCCACACCCCAGGAAAACAATTCATAGAAAGGGTAACAGGAACGACTTTTGAGGCTTAATTTTGAAGCCCAGATGGGGAAGGAGAGGAGCAACCTTGTCTAAGGACTCCAAGCATCTGCATACAAAAGCTGCACAAATCAGCAAGTTGACTAAATAAAACTGTGGATACCTAAGGGTCTACAATAGGCAACCACTGAGGCCAGACACTTTTTAAACACTGAATGTGCAGTAGATAGCTCAAAGGGTAATGCAGAAAAAAAGATGTATGTGCTTACCATACCATAACATTCCACTTTCATTCTTCCTTAACCTGGGGGTTTGGATCTGAAACGTGGAACCTACTTGGCTGCTTTCTATAGCCCTAGGATCCAGTTCTCAAGCTCCTTCCTTACCAGTAATGCCTTATTCCTCCAGATTACCTCAGATTGAGTTTCCTGCTAACATATTTATAGTGTATCTACCTCTATACAGAGATTATAGAATATCTGACAGAAAGTGATGGGATAAAGTTCAGGGGCTCAAACAAGAACTGAGTGCCTATAGACATATCTGTAAGTTATTTACAGTCATGGACAGGGGAAGGACGGTGGGAAGTTTAAGGAGGAATGAAAATGGACAACACAGATGGAAAGTTAAGGTGAGTACATAACTTCTTTATCTGATGTTGTCATTTTTATTCATTCCTCAACCTGTGGGACAGAATCCCCAGCTACAGTAACTTTGGGTTGCCCTCATAGAAGGATACTCTGGAACACTGCAAAACCAAAGGCAGCTGTATTTCTAGAAATAATATCCAGTTTGTAATGTGCAATAAAAGTATGGGAGTTCGACCAAGTAGCAGCTGCACAAACGTCATCAATTGAAACTCTGGACCAGAAGGCTTGAAATGTAGACATAGATCTAGTAAAATGAGCTTTCACATGTTTGGGTAGTGGGATACCTCTGGAAGAATATAAATGAGAAATGCAATCTGTAATCTTTTTAGCCAGAGTAACCTTGGAAACTGGCCTTTCCATTCTAACATTTGAGAAGGAGACAAACAGCTGTTCAGTTTTTCAGAAAGATTTTGTTCTATCTAGGTAAAAACACAGTTGTCTATAAACATCTAAAAGATGAAGAGTATATTCACCTTTGTTTTGGAAACTAGGGAAGAAGACTGGTAGACTGATGACCTGATTGGATATTGTATTTGGACATAACTTTGGGTACAAATGAAGGAATGGTATTCAAGATGACTCTATCTTTCTGAAAAATCAAATATGGGGGTTTGGATGACAGTGCTTGCAATTCAGATACCCTTCTAGCTGAAGTCATGGCTACTAAAAATGCAGTCTTCCAGGAAAGGTATTTTAAGTCTACCATGGCTGAAGGTTCACGGGGGAGGTGAACAAAAGCTTGTAAGAGCATGGTTAAGTCACAAGGAGGAGTGGGGTCCTTTATAGGATGTTGAAGAAAAAAGATACTGCTGAGGAAGGCCTTACACAATTTAGATGACGCAAGAGAGGATTAATTTTCTCCAATCAGATAATCTGAGATGGATGCCAGCTACACCTAAATAGCAGAAAAACTTCCCCCATCTTGGAAAATTGAAGCAGGTTGATTTCTTTGAAACAGTCACCAAGGCCATTGATGAGGGGAAGGTGGTCCACACAGCCTACCTGGACCTCGCAAAAGCCTTCAATACAATACCCCACTTGGGCATTATAGATAAGCTCACCAGCTTAAATATAAACCCCTATGTCACTAGATGGATTGCAAACTGGCTCAAGGACAGAACCCACATGGTTAGAATTGCTGGAGCCATGTCAGACTCCAAACCAGTTACAAGTGGTGTCCCACAAGGCTCAGTCCTGGGACCTCTCTTGTTCGGTATATATTTCTCGGAGGTACAGGCCAACACGGAAGGACTGTGGCTGACCAAGTTCGCAGATGACTGCAAACTGGGCGCCATAATCGACTCTCCAGCCGACACAAGCATCCTCCAAAAGGGCCTCATAGAAACAGACAACTGGTGCCAGAGCCATGGCCTCAAGCTAAATGCCAAAAAGTGTATAGTCATCCCCTTTGGCAAAACAGTGCCCACAAATTACCACACAGGTGGTAATCCATTAAGTACAGAAGAAGTAATTAGGGATCTGGGGACCCAAGTTGATAGCAATCTCTCATTTGACAACCAAGTGTCCAAAGTGGTTAGAAAAACATTTTATATAGCCCACCTAATCATGAAGGGATTCACATCTAGATCAGGGGAGGTCATCGTGCCTCTTTACTCATCCCTCATCAGGCCCATAATTGAGTACAATGCCTCTTTTGGGATGTACCTTACCAGACACCTGCAGCAACTGGAAAGACCCCAAAAGTACCTCACCAAGAGGATCAAAGGGCTCAAACAGATGCCATATGCTGCCCGGTTAAAGAAACTCCAGCTCTACTCAGTGGCATACCGCCTGTTCAGAGGCGATCTGTGCCTGACGTATAAAGCCATGTCCAACCCGGAATTAATGGACATGCTGCACCTCAGAAAATCCAAATCCCATCGAGCTACGTGCTCGAGAGACTTGAACCTCAGCATTGAAATAAATAAGACATGCTGGAGGGACAGATTCATAACCCAGAGGCTACCTTCACTCTGGAATAAAATCCCAGTCCAGGTTAGGCAGAGTCCCTCATTGACTCTCTTCAAGAGGAGTCTTGATGAGTGGATGGGAGATTGTAGGTTTACCCCGGGTATCACTTTTGTGTCACTGTTAGACAGAGGCACAGTATACTAACCCGGAAAAAGGGTATAGCAAAATAAATTTAAAATGGGTGGCAAAAGCCAAACACATTCTGGCTAGGCTTATAAATGCCCTAGGGCAGATAGCCTAGTATGAACCTATGAACCTATAAGAAAGCCTAGAACTGCAGGGATAAAATGTTTTTTGATGAGCCCATATCGAAAACATCTTCCATTTACTTTTATAGATTTTTCTGGTAGAAGCTTTAGGTAAGGATATTAAAATCTTCTGAACCTGGGAAGAAAACCTGGTTGGCCATCATCGGAATTGGAGAAACCATGCTGTTAGTTTTAGTTCCGGAAGATCTGGGTGAAACTGCCCTAATGGGTGGAACAGGAGATCTGGATTCAGTTTCAGCATCCACAGAGGACATATTAAGTGAGACTAAAGGAAGGGGGAAACAGACCTGTCAGATCATTTTGCTCTTCAACCTCTGAGCTTTCTGAAGAAACTTGGGTATGAGGGGTAGGGGAGGGTAAGCATAAAGAAACTGGAGGGCCAAGCAAGGATTAGAGCATCTCAACTGTCCCTGAACAGGGATCAGGGCAAAGAACCTTCTAGATTTGCTGATGATAGGGTTGCAAAGAGGTTGCAGCAAGGTTGACCAAATTTGTGGAAAATCATGTTTGCCACTGATTGATTTAAAGACCACTCATGAGGTATCGGGATTACTCTGCTGAGTCTGTCAGCTAGAATGTCAGATTCCCCGGAATGTGCATTGCGGTTAGGAAATGATTTGAAGAAATCGCCCACTGCCAAACCCTCACTGCTTTTCGACACAGGGGGTAAGATCTGGTTCTCCCTGTTTGTTAATATACCATACTACAGACATGTTGCACTGCAATAGTTTCTGGAGGAAGAAAGCTCTGAAGGGCTTAAAACACTAGAAGCACCACTCTTACCTCTAGACACTGACATGTAAATTGGTCTCCTGTGCTGACCATGTGCCTTGGGCTGTCCAACTCAGGTAATGCCCCCCCACCCCAGCTGAGAAATGTTCATGGACAATGTGGCATTGGGGAGAAGGAAGAACAAAGGGTTGTACTTGTTTAACTTCTTCCAAGTGAAGCCACCAAAGAAGTGAGTCTTTGCACACTAAGGACAACTTGATGGGATGATTCAGTGGGCATAAGTGTAAGAACCATTCGACCACCAGACTCCATTGAAGGATTCTCATGTGTAAGCATGCTGTTAGGATCACGGTTATCATGGCAGCTATTGAACCCAATGCTCTGAGGACTAGACCTGCTGTGGGGTATTGGGATAGCCAGAATTTGTCTGATATGCAGTCTTAAAGTGGAAATCCTGTCTAAAGATATGTAGGCTAGACAACTGGCTGTGTCCAGATGTGTTCCTATGAAGTCTATCAATTGTACAGGTTGTTGATGAGATTTGTGCATGCTGATTATGATGCCCGAGGTAGGAGCTATATGTAGTAGATAGTCTCTGGCTTGTAATAGCAGATGCCTGGTTGATGCAGTTAGGAGTCAGTTGTCTAGATAAGGAAACACTCTGAATCCATGCAGTCCCAAGTGAGCTGCTACTCCTGCCATACATTTGGTGAACACTCTGGGGGCTGTGGTGAGACCAAAGGGGAGTACTCTAAATTGATAATGACTGCCTCTCAGCTGAAAGTGGAGAAACCTTCTGGAGCACCTGTCCATTTTGATATGATAGTACATGTCCTGAAGGTTGACTGAGCACATGCAGTCATCCTTTCATAGTAATGGTAGAATGGACCAGACTGTGACCATCCAGACCTTCAAACTGTCTACTGATTTGTTTAGGGATGTTAGGTCCAAGACTGCC
This sequence comes from Protopterus annectens, assembly GCF_019279795.1. Classification (NCBI taxonomy): domain Eukaryota; kingdom Metazoa; phylum Chordata; order Ceratodontiformes; family Protopteridae; genus Protopterus; species Protopterus annectens. The sequence continues at coordinate 1,904,513,649 of NC_056732.1, read as the reverse complement.
TCAGGTCCCCTGTCTTTTTTTGGCACTAAAAAGAATCTTGAGTAGATTATAGATCTGATTTGGTCTGATAGGACCCTCTGAATAACTCGTTTCTAACAGCTTTTTAATTTGTAATGCTGATTCCTCCTTCTGATTGGGTGGAACTTCAGGAAGATTTTTCCTTAGGTTTGGTATTTGTAAAAATGTAATGGAATATCCTCTGGATATGATCCTTTGCACCCAACGATCATTTGTGATGCCTAACCAGGCGCCTGGGTGCAGACCCTCTGAATGACTCTTTCGAACAGCTTTGTAATTTGTAATGCTGATTCCTCTCTCTGATTGGGTGGAACATCAGGAAGATTTTTCCTTAGTTCTGGTACTTGTAAAAATGGAATGGAATATCTTCTGGATATGATCCTTTGTACCCAATGATCATTTGTGATGGCTAACCAGGCATCTGGGTGCAAGACCAAGTACCCCACAACTGCCTCCAGATAGGGACTGTCAGGAAACATCTCAGGAGTACTGAAAGGATCTGTCCAAGAATGAATCTTGTGATCCCTAATTGTGCAGACCCCCTCTGCCATGTGGGTGGCATTGACCATTATAGTATTTCTCCCTCTGCTTCTGGGGGAAAAGTCTCCCTGTGATTCCTGAGAAGGACCTTAGACTTACAAAACCACATTTTTTTACCATCATGTTGGTTCCCGGAGAAAGGTATTTGCGGGGTAGAAATATGGATTTTGATGACAGACCAAGTCTTTCCTTCTTTTAAACTATGGGAGAGATTCTCTTTAACAGTGGGGCCAAACAATGACAATGCATCAAAAGGATCATTGATGAAGGATGCCTTGAAATGTTCTGTGAGTCATAAAGCTGCATTCATGCATGACGCCTTATAGCAATACCTGAACCAGCAGCCCTTGAGGTACCATCTGCCGCATACGAGATTAGCCTCATGGGCACATTGGAGATAAACTGTAGGGTGGCCAGTCTGGAGGAAAAACTTTTTGTTCCTCTACAGATGTGGGCCCTGGGGCAGAGCTAGAGAGTTCCTTAATTAAGGCCCTCTGTAGTCTGGTGATGTGTGCCAGGTAGTTCAGCAATCACAATGCGAAGGTTGAGTATGCATAGACCTGTTACCCAAATCTGTCCAAAGCCCTAGACTCCCTATTAGGAGGGATGGACAGTGGAGCTTTGCTCTGCTAGTTCCTTCTTGGTGGCTGCCACAACAACCATGGCATCTACAGGGATGCCCTTTGTCCAATGCTGTCGGTGAGAGCAATGAGGATCTTGTCAGCTCATTTGGGAATAGGTTCCACAGCTTCTGGCTCCTTCCATGCCCTGTGAGAGACAAGGTCAACAAGGCCACTCATGGGGGGGACACCCAAGATGTAGACGGGCCAGACTCGAAGGCTTCCAAAAACACAGATTCCTCCTGGGTAGGGTTTTAGGCAAACCATCCACCTTTTTAGTGGAGGATTTCCAGAATGTCTCCAAATGAAACATCTTCAGGTGGAGATCTCAGGGACCCTTCCCCTTCACTGAAATTGGTGTCCTCTGTGACAGATTCTTGGGGGAATCCAGGTGCCTCCTTTTGCACTGTCTCTTACAAGGGATCTCCTTGTTGGGATACTCCGGGGTGGTATCATAAGAGATGGGGGGGCTCCAAAACTGGAACTGGTTAGAATCTCTTCTGGGTTGGCTGACCTAGTGGTGGTAGAAGAGAGGGCTCAGGCACAGGATCCAAAGTAGGGGTGGGACACAGAGCCAAGGATGTGAGAGTCGGGGCTCTTCTAGGTAGACAGAGAAACCTTTCTGCTACCTCGAAGGCAGAAAGACCCAGTAAGGTTGAAGGCAGTCCCTCTGGAGCTGAAACTCTCAGAGCAGACAACCCCCAAGGCCCACAGATCTCCCACTCCAAGGAGGGAGTCGGCACCAAGCTGTCAAATGCTGAAGCTCTGAGGAGAAGTGACGGATTCAAAAACTTAGGAGTCAAAGTCAACCCCTCAGATCTTATGTCGAGGCTTCTGTTCCAACAGCCAATCTGTTCCAACGCGGTAAAAGTCAAGCGGATCAGGGAGATGGTCAGAGGCAAAGTGATTGGCATGGTCGGATCTGATGTCTCTACTCTTGGGACCTTAGGATCTGAGATATGCAAAGCAGGTGGTCAGATTGGAGAAGGAGCAACTGGAATAAGGCAGACTGATGGCTCACATATCTGAAGGGGGACGGAGCCGGCAAAACTTGTATCTGGATTTGTGCCTGCAGGAAGGCAGATGGACCAAAGAGGTGGAGGAAGGCCTGAAAAATTTCTTAGGCAATTAATGGAACACAGTAGATCCAAGATTCAGAGGGACTGGCTCCAGGGAGGACCTATGAGAAAGGATCCAAGGAGAGGTAGTCATAGCCAGTGTTAGATCTGAAATCTTTGGATCCAAGGTCTTCTGAAACTTTATTGGTGGTTTAGTCACAGGTAGAGGAGAAGACTTATCCAGGGAATGCTTGCAGTGTTCCTAGGCTTCTTTAGATTTTGGGGGGTTTGAGCCCTGAAGTCTAAGTGCCAAGAAGTGCCAAGTGCCAAGCAGGAGAAGGCAGAAGGCCTTTGAGTATTAATTTGTTCCTAATATCAGTTAAGGCATGCTGGTTAAAGCAACTAGAACAAGGGGACTCCAAATGCTTAGGGCCAAACCAGTAAACACTCTCCCCATGGGCATCATATTGAGGAATCTTGTGCCCACAGGAACTGCATTTTTTAAAACCAACCAGTTTATTAGACAAAATATACAAAACCTACACCCAATAAAAGAAAGTTGGAAAGTTAGAAATAAATTGAACCCAACAAAGATAACTAAGAAGTACTTGCGTATGAATAGATTTTTAGTCTAAAACTCCTGCATATATATATATATATATATATACACACACACATATGTGTGTGTGTGTGTGTGTGTGTGTGTGTGTGTACGTGTGTGTGTATTTTATATATCAGGTTAAAGAGGTTAAAAGAGACGATAATGAAGACCTAGAGCAATAAAGGATCAAGGAATCCAGAAAAAACTCACTAACCTACTAAGAGCTCGAGACAATCACAATCCTGGTCCATCTTGATGAGCGGAAAACAAGATCTGAGGTAATCTGGGGAAACATGGCATTATGATTAAGGGAGTAGCTTGAGAATAGGAGCCTAGGGTTATACTAACCATCTGAGTCAGATCCGAGGTTTGTATCTGAACCAGCAGGTTGAGGAATGAATGAAAATGACAGCATCAGATCTGACAATATAAACCAGACACAGTAATTCTCAAAAATGTCCTAAAATTGAGAGAAATACGAATAAGATGATAAGCATCTTGCAGATCTAGAGTCACCATGAAACAGTAGTCTGGAAGCAACACTAGGACTGACTGACTGTAAGGTGAGCACTTTGAATTCTGAAATTTTTATAAAGGTATTTAGAATGGACAAACCTAGGATGGGCCTCCAGGAGTACTCCTTTTTTGGCACCAAAAGGATTTTGGAGTAGAATCCTTTGCGCCTGTGTACCACAGGCACTGGTTCTATGACCCCTGCTTCTACCTTGTGATGGATTGGAGGAAACAACTGTCTGGTTTGATGTAAGTGTGTGTGCGTGTGTGTGGGGGGGATTCCTGTGAAAGGGGTAGGAATTTCTATCCACTGCCAATTGCATCCTGTCTGAATTGTTTGCAGAACCTATTTATATGAAATTGATGCTACGTTGCAAGGCTGAGAGACAGCCTGGGTTAGGAGAACAGAAGGAAGGGCAGGGGGAGAGTGCTTTGTGACTCAGTAAAGTCATTTCTTTGAAAAGGGTTGATCCTTTTTTGGAAAGGAACCCTGCTTGTTTGGTTTCAAGTAATTATCCTCCTTTTATTTCCCTTTGCATCCCTGATTTTTGTTTGGCTGGGATTTTGTTCTGCCTCTTGAAGAAGAAGGGTAAATGAAACATATTAGATATGCCTTGCATTAACAAATCACTATAGTTATTAATATCTTCTTATTAATGAAACTATATATAGCCACAAATTAGTTAGACCCATCTCAAACTTCATGTGATAACTTTAAGGTTCTAGCAATAAGACATATATTAGCCCACAAATTACTTCTTCATGATCATAATAAAAATATCAATAATCCGAAAATATGGGAACAAGTGTTTAATATTATATTGGGGTAATACTTTGAACCTAAATGTATTCTGAGTTATGTATACATTTTTAGGGAACTTTTTAACAACAAATTGTTTATTACTTGAATCATTCTTAATCATTTGTATATCTTCTTGTATAAATTAATGTTACAGTTGGAAGCATTCATGTAAATATTGTATATATGTTATGGTGTTATTATTAGAATTAGAAGTTATGTACTTACCATAACGTTCCATCTGAGTAGGTGTATTCATTTGTCTGCAACCTGTGGGTATGGATCCGATATCGGATCCGAACCGGCATGGTTTATTCAGCTATGGATCCGAGCTCCTAGCTCCTCCCCTCACCCATAATGCCCTGCTCTCCCTACATGACCTCAGATCGAGTTTGCCCTGTACCAAAATACCCTAATCAAAGGGTAACACATTCTATGCAGGAAGCTGACAAGGCCAGGGAGATAGGAGGGCGGGATGGTTGCAGACAAATGAATACACCTACTCAGATGGAACGTTATGGTAAGTACATAACTTCTAAATCTGAAGTAGGAGATTCATTTGTCAGCAGCCTGTGGGACAGAGTCCCCAGCTACCTGAATCTTGGGCGGCCATCATGGAAGGATATTCCGAGCACATGAGCCAAAGGATGCTCTAAATCTAGACGTGATATCCAGCTTGTAATGAGAAATAAAAGTATGAGATGAAGCCCAAGTGGCCGCTGAACAAATGTCATCCAGAGGAATCCTAGCCTTAAAGGCTGCTGAGGTAGAAGCAGACCGGGTTGAATGAGCATGGACTCCGTCCGGCGGCCTCCCAGAAGCTTGGTAAGCTAAAAGAATACACTGGGAAATCCATCGTGACAAGGAGACTTTGGAAATTGGTTTACCCAGATTGAATTTGGCAAAGGAAATGAACAACTGGTCGGATTGCCTGTGACCAGCTGTCCTGTTAAGGTAAAAACGAAGCTGCCTGTGAACATCCAATGAATGCAGCTTGTACTCGCCTTTGTTCTGATAATTACGAAAGAAAACGGGGAGGTTGATGGACTGATTAATGTTTGCTTCCGAAGCTACCTTAGGAAGAAACGAGGGATTGATCCTGAGGTACACACGGTCCGGATGGAAGATCAAGTAAGGCGGCTTCATGGAAAGCGCTTGAAGTTCCGAAACTCTTTTGGCTGAAGTAATGGCTGCTAAAAATGCAGTCTTAAGATATAAGAATTTTAGATCTACTGTGGCCGCAGGCTTGAAGGGGGGGAACGGTCAAGGCCTGAAGAACCAAGGAAAGATCCCATGGTGGAACCGCCTGCTTGACAGGGGGTCTAAGCAGAAAAGTGCCTTTTAAGAAGATTTTACATAACTTGGCAGACATAAGAGGCCCAGAGTCATGACCAACATGATAATGAGAAATGGCTGCTAGCTAAACTTTGACCGTGGAACTACTGGCACCATCATTAAAAAGAGTGGTAAGGGATCTAGGCCTTGTCGCTCTGCCCAAATGGAGAATCGCTTCCATTTGCTGCGGTACATTTTTCTGGTAGAGGGTTTATGCGCCGCTACCAGAATGGCCTTAACGGGAGATGAAATTCCGGGAGTCCTGATTAGGAGTGGAACTGGAGCAGCCAAGCAGTCAGCTTCAGGTTGTCCAGGTTCGGAGATGGTAGGTTCGATGGGTGTGCTATCAGATCCGGAATGGGATCTAGAATCCAAGGTGGATTCACTGAGTGAGACCTTAGGTAAGGGAACCAGATCTGCCGAGGCCAGAATGGGGCTATGAGGATCATTCTGCACCCCAACCGAGAGGCTTTCTGAAGAACGTGGAGCATCAGAGGCAGAGGGGGGTATGCGTAAAGAAGACCGGGAGGCCAAGCATGCACCAGAGCGTCTCTCGGGGAATCCCCTAGAGGAGGGATTAGAGCGAAAAAACTGTTGCACTTGGTGTTTAAGGGAGAAGCAAAGAGATCGCAACAAGGAGTTCCCCACCGTGCGAAGATACGTTTCGCTACTTGAGCATTGAGAGACCACTCATACGGGGAGAGAATGGTGCGACTGAGCTTGTCCGCAAGGATGTTGGACCGACACGGAATGTGCGTTGCGATGAGAAAGCGGTTGGTAGAGATCGCCCATTCCCACACTCTCATGGCTTCCCGACATAAAGGGTAAGACCTGGTTCCCCCCTGTTTTTTGATGTACCAGACCACCGACATGTTGTCTGACTGAATCGCAATTGTTCCTAGGGAAAGAAAGGCCTGAAGTGCATGCAACGCCAAGAGCACGGCCCTCATCTCCAGAACATTGATATGCAGGGAGGTCTCTGAGTCGTTCCACGTGCTTGGACCGTCCGTCCCGCAAAATGCCCCCCCCACCCGAGGCGAGATGCGTCCGTGGTCACTGTGGCAAGGGGGGAGATGCACAAAAGGGGCAGCCTCCTTGGAGGTCCTCTGAATGGAGCCACCACAAAAGAGACCGCTTGCAAGCCTTGCTGACTGCAATGGGGTGATGCAGGGGGAGAGAAAGATAAGACCATTGTACTTGAAGCGTCCACTGAAGTACTCGCATGTTCAACCTGGCGAGCGGGAGAAGAGAAATCGCTGCCGCCATGGATCCTAGTCCCCTCAGGACCAATTCCGCTGGAACTGAGCTTGAGTGGAGGATGGCCCGCACCTGGAGTCGTAGATTCCGAATTCTGTCGGTTGTGAGGAAGGCTCTTAACTTCCCTGTGTCTAACCTGGCACCTATGAAATCTATCAATTGAGTAGGGGCCAGGTTGGACTTTCCTAGATTTATCGTGATACCTAGCCAGGGATCTAGCTGAAGAAAAGAATCTCTTGCCAGGGATAGTAGATGCCTTGTTGGGGCGGTGAGAAGCCAGTCGTCCAGTTACGGAAAGACCTGCACCCCCTGAAGCCTCAGGTGGGCCGCAACCACTGCTAATACTTTGGTGAACACCCTGGGGGCTGTGGTGAGACCAAAGGGAAGGACCCTGAACTGGTAGTGACTGGCTCCCAGCCGGAAGCGAAGAAACCTCCTGGACCGTCTGTCCATTAGTATGTGGTAGTACGCATCCTTGAGGTCTATCGAGCACATCCAGTGATTCTCTCCGAGAAGGGGGAGGATAGACTGTAAAGTGACCATCCGGAACTTCTCTTTGGGAACTGCCAGGTTTAATAGGGACAGATCTAGAATGGGTCTTAGGTCCCCCGTCTTTTTTGGCACTAAAAAGAACCTGGAGTAGAACCCTGATCCGATCTGGTCTGGGGGGACGGGCTGGATGGCACTTTTCCTCAGCAGATAGCCAATTTCTGCTGAAGCGGCCTCCCTCTGATCGGGTGGAACGTTGGGGAGGGATTTTGGTTTTGGGACGTGGAGAAGGGGAATTTTGTATCCTCTGGATATAATACGGAGGACCCAGTGGTCTGTTGTTATGGACTCCCATGCCGCTAGGTGCTCCGAAAAACGTCCCCCGACTGCCTCCAGAGTGGAGCAGTTGGGCAACCCCTCAGGGTTGCTGCGCGGGCCGTTCAGAGAAAGGTTCTCTGGACCCGAAATTCCTGGGAGCCCTTCTGCCCCTAGGGCGGCGTCCGCCCTGTCCTCCTCTGCCATGAAAGGACTGGTTGTCCAGAGCGGGTTGGGATTGCTGTGACTTCCGGAACCACATCTTCTTCTGGCCCTTTTGGTTCCTAGAGTAGGACCTCTGGGGCACAGAGAAGCGGACTCCAACGGCAGACAGCGTCTTCCTGTCCTTCTCGCTCTGGACCAAGGTGTCGCGAACCGTCTTGCCAAAAAGGGCAGAACCATCAAAGGGGGCATTCACGAAAGACGCCTTGAAGGGCTCTGTGAAATCGCAATGGCGGAGCCAGGCCTGGCGTCTCGTGACTAGGCCTACTCCTGCAGCTCTAGCGGCTCCCTCAGTAGCATGGGAAAGCAACCGCTTAGTGGAATTTGTCACTGACCGAAGAGTGGCCATATGGGTGGAGTGCAAAAGTTTGTCCTCCTCCGACATGGACTCTGGGGGGGGTGCAGCGTATTCTTTGATAAGATCGCGCTGCATCCTAATAACATGTGCCAGATAGTTGAGCGCCCTCACTGAGAAGGTCGCTGAACTAAACATTCACTTCCCCAAGTGGTCCATCATCCGAGACTCCTTGCTCGGAGGATGGACTGAGGGACTCTCCTGGGCGAGTTCCCTCTTGGTGGCTGCTGCCGTCAGCATGGCATCTACCGGAGGACCCTTACTCCAGTGGGCACGGTCAGCAGGGGGGCTGAGAATCCTGTCTGGCCTTTTGGGGATTGGCTCCACGGTGTCCGGTTCCTTCCACGCCCTGGTGGTAATAAGGTCCACCAGGGGGTCGGCAGGAGGGGACACCCAAGAGGTAGACGGGCCCACTTTGAATGCCTCCAAGAACACGGACTCGTCCGAAGAAGACTTTGGGGCAGACCACCCACCCCTTATACGAAGCATTTCCATGATGTCTCCAAAGGAGACATCCTCGGGGGGTGATCTTGGGGAGCCTTCCCCTTCCTCCAAGTCCGTGTCTTCAGTTAAAGACTCAAGGGAGTCTATGTACCTCCTTTTACATGTGTGCTTGCGAGGTGCCTCCTTGGGGGGGCTTGCCGAGGAGCCCTCGCAAGCAGTGTCTAGTTCCGCAGGAACTGCTTGGGGCATTGAAACAGGCTGTCCCAGTGGCCGGGAGATGGAAGCCTAACCCAGAGCAGATGGAGTGCGGGACGGAGCCGAAGCAAGTGCCGGGGGTCCGGAAGCCCTCAACAGAGCCCTCTCCACTACATCAAAAGCCGAAGGGGAGCCGGCCTCGACCAAAGGATCCGACAATCGGCTCCCCCTCGGATCCGAGGAGTGGATCGGAGCTGGCGCCGAGCCCTTCAGATCCGAGGGACCAGTGCGCTCCGACACGGACGGCGCCGAAGGCACACTGAGTCCCTCGGATCCGAAACTCGGGCCAAGGCTCCGAGAGGTCGGATCCGACACACTCGAGGGCAGGGTCGGATCCGAAGTAGCCAGTACTATCAGAGCCGACCCACCCCCGGATCCAAAGCTGCCCGGCTCCGAGCGCTCCAAACCCGGGTAGCGAGTCGGAGAAGGAGCTATGGGCTTGAAAAAAGGGGTCAAGCTCCCCCCCAAGGGGGGGGGGGCAGGAGCACTCCCATCTGCATCTGGGCCTGGATGAACCTTCGCATCATCCGGTCCATATCGGCATCAGAAAGACTATAGGTCGACCTCGAAGAGGCTACTGAGGTAGGCCTTGAATACCGCCTCGATAGCCTCGAAGGAGGTCGCGTCTCCTCCTCCTCAGGTCTCGGTGAAAAGGTTGGGACCGGAGCCGAGGAGGAGGAGAACCAGCAGCTAGAGAGGCCGGAGGAGAAGCCCGCTTAGCCGTCGGGGCCGAGACGGAGGTCTCGGCCCGCCACTTGTGGTGCTTCTCTCTCCGGTCCTTCTTCCTAGCTTCCCTGTCCTCCGAACCCGTAGAGGGAGTTTGAGTCCCGGGAGGAGGAGCAGGTAGGGCAGGTACCGCAGGAGCGGTAACTACCAAAGGGGCGGAGGCCGAAGCCGAGTCCGGGGGTAAAAGTCCCGCCAAGACCAGCTTCGACTTCCGCTCCTTCAATGCCCTGGGGTTGAACCCTGCACAGATAGAACATCCAGAAGTGAGGTGTTCAACCCCAAGGCATCGAACGCACCGAGTGTGGCCATCCGCAGGGGACAGCTTATGGCCACACTCGGAGCACTTCGAAAATATCGCCTTAGGGGCCTCAACAACACAGTAAAGGCCCCAAAGAAACCACGCACACACTACGCTACCAGCGAGGGGAGGGAATTACAAAAAAATTAAGTAATTTAACCAAAAATAGTTTAAATGGGTGGGAAACCTAAAACTTTCACACAAAGGAACTATTTTTAAACCAAAAAACCCTTAGTAAATATACTAAATTTTCACTTAGCTGAAGGAGCTCAAAGATCAAGCTGTCACCATGAACGCGGCAAACTAGATCTGAGGTCATGTAGGGAGAGCAGGGCATTATGGGTGAGGGGAGGAGCTAGGAGCTCGGATCCATAGCTGGATAAACCATGCTGGTTCGGATCCAATATCGGATCCATACCCACAGGTTGCTGACAAATGAATCTCCTACTTCAGATCATTATTTGGTATTTATCTTTAATTCTGTTTTTGTTTTAAGTTTGTATTGAAAATAATAAAACAATAAAGATTTATTATTGAAAAAAAAAAGATATTCCTTGCATTAATTTGCCTGTGTCATATTATTGTTTGAAAATATGTGCAAAGAGGACCCAAACACCATTCAGAATTTAAAGGTGCATTTACAATTTTGAACATCATCAGAGAAGATCTGATTACATACCAAAGCATATTGTCTTAATACAACAGAAGAGACTGCATCTGCACATTCAGTCACACCTCTCAAAGCATGTTTCCAAACCTGAGTCAGATTACAAACAATTTCATTCATAGGTTCATACTAGGCTATCTGCCCTGGGGCAATTATAAGCCTAGCCCGATTCTGTATGGCTTACGCCACCCCTTGATTTGAGTATACTGTGCCCTTTTTAAGATTTAGTTTACTGTGTCTCTGTCTAATAGTGACACGGGAGTAATCCCTGGGACAAACCTACGATCCCCCATCCACTTATCGAGATTCTTCTTGAAGAGATTCAGTGAGGTGCTCTGCCTCACATGAACTGGAATTCTATTCCAGAGCGAAGGAAGCCTCTGGGTTATGAACCTGTCCCTCCAGCAAGTTCTATTTATTTCTGTGCTGAGGTTCAAGTCCCTCGAGCGTGTGGCTCTAAGAGATTTAGATTTACTGAGGTGGAGCATGTCCATTAATTCTGGATTTGACATAGCTTTGTATGTCAGGCATAGATTGCCTCGAAGTAGACTGTATGCAACTGAGTAGAGCTGGAGTTTTTTTAACCGAGCAGCATATGGCATCTGTTTGAGACCCTTGATCCTCTTGGTGAGATACTTTTGGGGTCTTTCTAATTGCTGCAGGTGTCGGGTAAGGTACATCCCAAAAGGGGCATTGTATTCTATGATGGGCCTGATGAGGGATGAATAAAGGGGCACGATTACCTCTCTTGATCTAGATGTGAAACCCTTCGTGATGAGGTGGGCTATGTAGAAGGTCTTTCTAACCACTTTGGCAATGTGGTTTTCAAAGGAGAGATTGCTATCAACTTGGGTCCCCAGGTCCCTAATAACTTTCTCTGTACTTAATGGGTTTTCGCCTATGTGGTAATTTGTGGGCACATTGTTTTGCCAAAGGGTATGACTATACATTTTTTGGCATTTAGCTTTAAACCATGGCGCTGGCACCAGTTATCTGTCTCTGTGAGACCTTTTTGAAGGATGTTTGTGTCAGCTGGAGAGTTGATCATGGCGCCCAGTTTGCAGTCGTCTGCGAATTTGGTGAGCCATAGTCCTCCCATGTTTGCCTGTACCTCGGAAAAGTATATACCGAACAAGAGTGGTCCCAGGACAGAACCCTGTGGGACGCCACTTGTGACCGGTTTCGAGTCTGACATGGCTCCAGCAACTCTCACTCTGTGGGTTCTGTCTTTGAGCCAGTTTGCGACCCATCTTGTGACATAGGGGTTTATATTTAAGCTGGATAGCTTATCTATGATGCCCGAGTGGGGTATTGTGTCAAATGCCTTTGCAAGGTCCATATAGGCTGTGTGGACTACATTCCCTTCATCTATGGCTTTGGTGACTGTTTCGAAGAAGTCAACCAGGTTCAAAAGGCAGGATCTGCCCTTGACAAAGCCGAACTGGGTAGGATCTAGTGTCTGTAGGTCCCCAATGTCTTTGTTTATGAGCTCCATGATGATCCTCTCCATAGCCTTGAAGACTAAGCTAGTCAGGCTTATGGGGCGATAGTTTCCAGGGTCCGTAGAGGCTCCACCTTTGTGGAGTGGGACCACTGTTGCTGTACGCCATTCTGTGAGGCTGAGATTGTATAGCTGTTTTATTTGAGGGATTAGTTCCTCTTGGAGTTCATGTAGGACGCAACCTGGGATGCCATCTGGTCCCATGGAAGCAGTGTTTTTTGCTTTGGAGAGGGCAGCCTTCACCTGAGCATCAGAGATGTTTGGGAGGCAGCCCTCTGCCAGGACAGATACTTGCTCTTTTGGGGGGGGAGGGGGTGGAGAAGTTTGCACTGAACCTGTCTGCCAGGATATTGGCGATGTCTGTCGGTTCGGTGTATTTTTTGTCGTTTAGAATCAACTCAGAACAAGTCTGGGAGTTGCATCCCAGGTTTCTAACATAACTGAAAAAAGCCTTATGATTGTCTTTGGTGTCCTGTGTAACTTTTCTCCCGAAGCTGGCCTTGAAGGATTTTATGAGGGATCTTAATTTTTTGCTAGTACTGATCAGAGATGCCTTCCCTATTAGGGATTTTGCTCTATCATGTAGTAGCTTCCTCCTTCTGTTGTACAGTTTATTTATGGCAGGGGTCCACCAGACTGGACGCCTGCCTTTGGATGATTGGGTCTTGGTTTTGTTTGGGATAGCATGATCCATGCATTCCTGGAGATGTCTGTATAATGCGTTTATATAGGATTCTGCAGTTTGGGTCGTAGTTTCCACTGGCCCTGGGGCCTTGAAGGATTCCACTTCGGTTTTGAGAAGTGAGACGTTCGCTCTGTAGGTAAGGATGCATCAAAACATCCATACTGCATGCACACTGTAAAATAAATATAATCAAATTATACCATGTATCCTACTTACCAGTAATAGTAGATGTTCCAATCCTTCACTGTCTCAGTGGAAGCACCCACCCACCATCTCCCAGACTGTGTATAGCTGAGGTGGGTTTCAACCTCTTTGATTTGGTTACCAAATTTAACATTCTAAATGCTAGATTATTAAAGAGAGTCATCCTTTGCCCTGAAGGGCTAAATATTTCCCTCCTAATAAGTGGGAGTTGTATTAGATAAAGCCAAGAACTTTTTATTTGAGCGGGCAGCTGGGGAAACTACAGCTGGATCAGCAGTCAAATAAGAAAATAGACCTGTCATATGTGAGGAGACCCTATATTTTCTTTGACCCTTTTTAGGGACTGTTGGATTAGTTACTGGTGTCCTGTAGGCAGCTTTATAAGCTGCTTTTAAGGCTGGTATGAGAGTGGGGTAGCCACAGAACTGGGCATCTCGTCCTCTGTAAAGTCACATACCTTACTTAGCTTTGGGGTAGTTCCTGACTGCTCTCAAGCAAAAACATCGCTAAATCTAGCAGTTATCTAAGGAAGAGTGAACACTTGTTTGGACTTAAGCTCAAGCTCACCTTCCGAAGAATCAGAGTGACTGGACTCAGTGTCAACTAGGAAATCACCATTGTCTCCATCAGATTCCTCATCATTCTCTGAACCAACAGAAAGATCTGTAGGCAAACTATCACTGGAGCCATGCATGGGAGCACAACAACCAAAATTAGCTGTCTGCAGAACACTCTTTGTCAAATAAACCACATCAGCCTTATAAACAGCTATAATATGATTATTAGCTCTATGATGAAGCTTCTGTTTACTTTTCTTGTGAACTTTACTACTGAACAAAATATGTGAGGACAGAGTATTATGCCTGGCAAGAGGTCTCTTACTCCATACTATACCTGCACCTTATGGGATTGCTTCTCCCATACCATTGTCATGTACTGGAACAGCCCTTGAGGATGTGTCTAACCCCTGTCCCATAGTGGCTGGCAAAGCTACACTAGACAGAGACAGGGCAAAAGGTAAGTGGCCTGTGGTCTTAGCAGTGGACCTGGCAGAATCACTACCATAGGCTGGGGCACATTTTTTTTTCTTTTTAGGTGCAACCAGATTTGATGGTGAATACCAGAGTTAGGATCCATCAAGTCAATGGAGATAACACCAGCTTGAATAGTAAACTGACAGTACTTGATAATGTATTATAATAAGCACTTAAATTTTCTACTAAAAAGTATGTCCCCATACAACTAAACTCTGCAAAACTGTGTTATTAGCACAAAAAGAAGTTTTGAAATCTATTCAGAATTATTTTATAATTGACAGAAGTTAAAACATTTCCAGTGTACCTCTCAACTGTTCAGACTGTCGCAGAATGTCCAGAATTTTGTTTTGACTTATATTTTTGGTCTGTTCCTCATAGAATTTGTTGTTTTCTAGTATATCATTTAGGACTGAAGTTACCTAATCATGATATACATTTGAGTTTTAGATATTGTTATCAGTTAGAAAATGCATGCTAAAGCCAAATGTGTCATTGTATCCACTTCCTAACTTTGCAAGAGTAATATTTAAATATGTCCCTGATTTTGGGGCTTTGTCCCACCATAATTTTGGCTTTGTTTGGATTTCTTACAGTCAGAGGTTAAGAGGTATTATTTCCAATATACAATGTCCGAAGATCAAGGACACAAATGTGCCAAACCAGTGTTAAAATTAGCTCCATACACTTTAGCCATAGTAAACTGCCATAAAAGAATGCTTAATAGCAATTTAAACTATAGTGTCTTGTCAAGAGAGAGTCATATCTCCACAATACATTCAAATAACATCATCCATTATGGTAAAGCCACTAACTAATATTAAAAACTTACAAAGCAGAGCCGTACATATAGTAATGTATACATGCTGAAAAATCCAAATTCTGCAATATTTTCCCGTAAAAAAATGACAATATGGTAGAGTAACTACAGTAAAGGCAGACTTCTAGTATCTAACAGCATACATTCCTCACAAGGTGCATTCATAGAAGTTTTGCTTTCTGTCAGTATTAGCTAATTTGAAACTGTTGAGGTGAAGAACATTTTTGTTTCCTTTTTGTACCTATGTCCATATTCATTAAGGATATCCACACCTCCAGGCTAGTTGCTCAGCATAATGCATCCGAGGTTATCCAAGTGTAACTAACTCTGGGCAAAACTGCAATCCAAATTGTAGCTTGCTGCAGATCCCCCACCATGCCCCAGGACTCCCACTCCTCTTTTCTTGATGTACTGGAAAATATTAGGGTTCAACCAAACACCCTAATAATGGGCGACTTCAACTACCCCACCATTAACTGGGAAAACTACTCGTGTACCAACTCCTTAGCTCAATGCTTTCTGGAATTCATAAACTCCAATGCCCTAGATCAACATATCCACACCCCCACCAGGTGCAACAATATCCTAGACCTCGTCATTTCCAACATGAGTGACCGGTGTCCCACACCTGAAGTCATCTCCTCGTTGGTCCGATCCGACCATAAGCTTATCACCCTTGATATCCACATCCTGCCCCCACCCCCCATTAAGGAAACCACAGGAAAATATTTCTCCAAAGCCAACTTCATGCTTCTTAAGACAGAAGTGGTGAACTTCATGACACCCATGCAGATGGACAATACAGTTACAACTGCTGAATTCTACACAAATGCACTCTATAAGCACGTACACGAGTGAATGGATCATGCTATCCCAAACAGAACCAAGACGCTATCCTTAAAAAAAAGGAAGCCAATCTGGTGGTCCCCTGCCATAAACAAACTGTACAACAAAAGGAAGAAACTGCTGCAAAAGAGAGTAAAATCCCATGAGTGGAGGAGCTCCCTGGTCAGCCTCAGTAAGAAGCTGTGATCCCTTATAAGATCCTCCAAAGCTAGCTACGAAAACAAAATCGCCACTAAATCCAAGGACAACCACAAAGCAATCTATAGCTATGTCAAGAATCTAGATGGCAACACCCAGATCTGCTCTGAGTTACAGCACACAGGCATGAAAATTACAGAACCAACTGATACTGCCAACATCCTGATAAATAGGTTCAGTGCTAACTTTACCCCCCTCTCACCCCCTAAACAGCCCATATCTATACAGGAAGAATGCAGAGTCCCTGCAATCACAACTATGCAGGTAAAAGCTGCACTCTCTAAAGCCAAAAACACAGCATCCATGGGACCGTACAACATCCCAGGCTGCGTTTTACATGAACTTCAGAACAAACTAGCTCCCCACTTAAGCACCATGTTCAATAATAGCCTCGCATCAGGCTTTGTGCCCACTGAATGGCGCACAGCAACAGTTATCCCACTCCACAAAGGGGAAGCCACCACTGATCTCGGGAACTATCGACCTATTAGCCTGACGAGCCTGGTCTGCAAGGCCATGGAACGTATCATCATGGAATTCATAAACAAAGACATTGGTAACCTCCAAACTCTAGATCCCATCCATTTCGGGTTTGTGAAAGGCAGATCATGCCTCCTGAGCCTGATTGACTTCTTTGAGGCAGTCACCAAAGCCGTGGGTGAGGGTAAGGTGGTTCACACAGCCTATCTTGACCTCGCCAAGGCTTGCGACACCATCCCCCCATTCTGGAATTATAGCTAAATTCACTAAACTAGGTAGAAATTCCTATGTCATAAGATGGGTTGCCAACTGGCTCACTGACAGAACCCACACTGTAAAAGTTGCAGACTTCAAATCAGACCTCAAAGCAGTGACAAGTGGAGCACTACAGGGTTCCGTCCTGGGATCTCTCCTGTTTGGTATCTACTTCTCTGAAGTACAGGCTAACACAGAAAGCCTCTGGCTAACGAAGTTCACAGATGACTGCAAACAAGGAGCCATAGTCAAGTTCCCAAATGATGTGGACATCCTACAGAAGGGCCTCACTGAGACAGATACCTGGTGTCAGAGCTGTGGCCTCAAGCTCAATGCCAAAAAGTGCAGTGTCATCCCCTTTGTACCCATGAACTACCACATAGGCAGCAATCTACTTAACACCGAATGCGTGATAAGAGACCTTGAGACCCAGGTGGACAGTAGTCTCTTCTTTGATAGTCACATTGCCACGGTAGTCAGGAAGTCCTTCTACGTGGCACACCTCATCATAAAAGGGTTCTCATCCAGGAAAAAAGAGGTCATTGCTCTCCTCTACTCGACACTCATTAGACCCATTATCGAGTACAACACCCCTTTTGGAATGTACCTCACAAGACATCTGCAGCAGCTGGAAAGGCCACAGAAGTACCTCACAAAGAGGATTACTTGCCTCAAACAAATGCCCTACACTGACTGCCTCAAAATACTCCAGCTTTACTCCATAGCATATTGCCTACTCTGAGGTGATCTCTGCCTAACAAGCTATATCAAACCCAGAGATGTTGGACATGCTACACCTAAAGAAATCTCAATCCCTCCGAGCTACACGTTCTAGGGACCTAAACCTTGTCACCACAATAAACAGGGACACGCTGGGGGGATAGATTCCTGTCCCAGAGACTTCCTATACTCTGGAACAAGCTACCCATCTATGTCAAGCAAAGTTCTTCATTGGCACTCTTCAAGAAAAATCTTGATGAGTGGATGGGAAATAGGAAATACACCCCGCGGATCACTTCTGTGTCTCTGCTCGACAGTGGCATAGGAAAATAACTTTCTTGGGTGGCGTAAGCCATGTTACCTTGCTGGCTAGGCTTATGTAGGCCCTTGGGCCAATAGCTAGTACCTACCTATGAATCTATGAACCTATGTGATGTCTGAACTAAATAAGTACCTGCAATATAATTTCTTTTCTTGTGTGAGGGTAAGCTTGCTTTCAAATGAGTATGGAATGTGCACTGCATGCAAACTGTGTGCAGGTAATTTATTTTTATACAGTAGGAAATGAAACAATTCAGAATTAACTCAAGACAACTGCGCTGTATCAAACTCTGCACAAAAAGGAAGGTTACTGCATTTCAGCTTATCAAGGTGTAGTAATGTTGGAGTCTGATACTGACCAGCACAGCACTGAAAACCAACTATGTGACTGGACAGTACGAAAGGATCCGAGTATATGAAAATGTATGTGGTGAATTGGAGATCAACCGTATGTTCATGTGTAAAATTATGACTATATCTAACTTGATTTGCTAAATAAAAATTATCTGTATATCACCTCACTTCATATCAAGATGAAATAAAGTATAAAATGTAGCTGAAACCTCCTCAAAGAGTATACATTTAAAATTTAAAACTCTCCACAGTTAGAGCTGATGAAGTCATTGGAAGAAAGTACTTATCTAAACTAAATAAAGCCAGATTACTTGAGAAAAATGGGAAGCTTAAGATTTTATTTATTTATTTTTTGTATGGGACTAAGTAATGGTAGATTATCTGCTTAGCTCTTCTGAGCTCTGCATTAACAGGCAATGCACCTAATTGCTGAAAAGGGGATTATTTCTACTCTTCCTGTAACGTCCTGTATAGGACTTTGTTATAATGACAAAAGAACTTTGTGCCACCTGATCGAACACTATCTCCATGTGGTTTATTTCAAGAAAGATATGCTTAATTTTATTACTTGGACTAGATGAACAGAAGAGTCTGTAACTGCTTTTTTGTGCAGGGGAAATCCTGACAAAGGGACCCCAGCTACACTAAGCTTTGGACTTATTCCCTGGATTTTTCTGTATCAACAGAACTGTTTTGCCAAGCAAAGTTAGAGAGAGGAAGAGAAAGAGGAAGAGAAAGACAACTGCAGGAAATGAAAGCAAGCTTTTTTATGAAGAAGAACATGTCTGCAGATTTTGATATTGTAATTGTGTGCATAGTGTTTTTGCTGTCACACTGCCAGCCCAGCTATTTGGAATTTTGTAAATAATCATATGTCATTTGAGAATATTAATATGATTTATATAGAAATGTAACTCAAGGAGCTACTGCCAGCCCAGCTACCTGAAATTTTGTAAGTGGTTATGTGTCATTTGTGAATGCCAACATGCTTCATGTAAGATGCCTGTGCTACAACTGTATGTTATAGACTGAGCTAAAATGCAACCACAGCATGCCCTGCTGGCGTAGAACAGGAATTTATATAAACTACTGTGCATATGTAGATGTATGTTTAATGTTAACTAGAACATAGTTAATTTGCAAAATTTCAAGAAAATAAGATGAAATTAAATTGTTTTAGGATTGTGATATAAAAGTTAGTTTCAATGCAGCAAGGAGACAGAATGTCTAGAACTAGGGTGACTTCTGCATTGTTTTGTGTTTTATTGTTTTATGTCTTTTAGCAACTGCAACGATCTGAAGGCTATGTATTTTCACAGAGAGCTGCTAATTTCTGTTAGTCTCTGACAAAAGGGGTTTAGCCTGGAAACTAAAGTCAGGTGATAAAAAGTGATGTCATCCAAGCTAACCCAGCAGTAATATTTGATATTAATTTCTCTCTCAGGGAGAGACTGGGCATTTTGTATTTTCTCTTGGACCTAGCAAGAACCTCCACTCATCATCATCATCTGCACTTGCCTTGCTGTAAGTAAGATTTAGGGCATAGTATCTCTTTCAGATATAGATAGGAATATAGTAAAGATTAGTTTAGATGTTTTCTGTATTTATTTGAGACTGTCCTGCAATGCTGTTTTAAAATATTTCCTGTGATTTTGAACTCTGAAGTTACTATGTTGATTTACTGAGCATCGTCTTGTTATTTTATTATTAAATATATTTAAACCTAACTTTGTGGCTGATATTTGTGAGACAATTTTAAGCTCTTACAGTACTTGCATATCTATTTGGGGACACTGTACAGGCTACTCAAATAGCCTTGCCCTTGGTCAAACTACCATTTGCATTAATAGTAACATTACACAGTAGGATTGTCCACCCTTTGCTATGGGCCTTAAAGTAGCTGATAAAGAGTGGCTGGTAGCAGTCATAACTACCTTATAGTCTGGTCAGAAGGGGGCACAGCTAATAAACCCGTGCCAGCCTTTCCCAGGTGTGTGTGTGTCTGTGTGTGTGTGGTGTGTGTGTGTGTGTGTGTGTGTGTGTGTGTGTGTGTGTGTGTGTGTGTGTGTGTGTGTTTGTATGTACATCAAATCTCAAAGTGTGTGTGTGTCAACTACTTGGGCAGGAACACAAAGCACTGGTTGGACAGAGAGGGTGCTGGAGGTCTTGGTTTGGCCACTCAGCTGAGATCTCAACCCTATAGCTGTGCCAGTGGGGAGTCTTATTGGGGATCTGGAGAAAGAGGGAGAAACCAGCCCCAGACTGACTGTGATCTCTGCGTGCTCTTAAGGGAAATTGCACTTTATTGTGTGTGCACTTATAATCCTCCCAGTGTGTACGTCCCCCACTGTTGCCAGTGGTGAGGACTGAGGCTCCTTGATTACTGGGCCAGTGCAGGGCCATCACATTTAGAATACTGACTTTTGTTTTTTTTTATACACTCAAGCATCTGCATAAGGGCTGTGTATTACTTGAAGCACATTTATATATTGAACTGTATAATGTTTGAGTCCTTTATTAGTTGCTGCAAATAACTTGGTGGCTATGCCACTGTTTTATTTCCTTAAACACTGTTAAAGAATTTTTCTTGAAAGAAAATCTGAGAGGGATGATAGATTAAGGGAACAAAACAGATGCTAATAAATGGGACACATTTTATGATTTGTACAGTGAAGTCTTTAAAAGGGATAACGAATCAGCGCTGAGAGCTTAAAAAAACACTAATACAAAGCTGCTGCAGCAGGATACATATCCTAAAAAAAGGTAATAGGACACATAAAATGGGATCCTTTTAACTAGTTTTGACAAGGACAGAAAGAAATAATACTGGTCAGAAGGCAGAAAGTTTGGGCAGTAATCTGGACAAAGATTACTGTATCCTTCCATCCATACCCCCCTATGCTATATAATCATTCAGTAGTCACAGAGTCTGCAGACTCAATCCCAGGTCTATCTGTTCCCCTCTGAGGCCCTTTAAGTTCATACTTAAGTTCCCACTCCCCTACTGTTCACTTTATTTATTTATTTTTTCCTTAACATTTGTTGACTAGGTTAGCCCAATAGGCCACTGTCCTCTTTTCAGAGGAGACCCGAGTATTTATCTTAAAGCACAACCTCTTCAAACATCCTGTACAACTATAACTTTGCAAAATGTTGCTAGGGTCCATTCCAAAACAGCAGAGACACAAGAAAATGAAAGTATACAAGCTATTTCTAAGAAAGTCTCTACCATATCACCCTCATTCCCTGCTGACTTGCACAATATGGCTAAGGACATTCCCAGTATTAGAAAGAAACCTTAAATTTTCAGAAGAATTACAGACCATTACAGACTGCTCCAATCACAACATTTCAGTCTTTACATACCAGAAATATGTCAAAACCTAATTACAGAGGCTGAAATACAAGAGTTTGGACCATCATCGGTGGACCTGGGAAAGAAAATGTTTTATTTATTTGTTGGTGAAGATGTAGGTCCTGATTGTAGTACTGATGGTGCCAATTCAACATGTGGAGATACAAGAATGCTATTACAACTGGGTCTTGAATGGTGATTTCTAAGTAAGACAGAGATCTCCTATCAAAATTCTGTAAGACACTGAATAAAGGCCTAGAGGTTCGAGCCTCTCTTGGTAGCTCAAGGATTTTAGGTCTGCAGTCTTTTTTGGTTAGGCACCTTTGGGGCCTTTTTAACGGTTTGCTATATTTAGTGAGGTACATCCTGAAAGGGGCACTGAGCTCAGTAATTGGTCTGATCAATACTAAGTATATATATTTTATTTTTTCCTTGTTGACTGGGTTAGTCCCATTAGATTAGTGTCTTTTCAGGGGAGACTCGAGGTGGTATTTATACTATTATGGGAAATTTGGTCTTGGCATTGTGGAACTTCCTCTGCTCTTTTCAATAGGTGCTGTGTGATCTTGTACCTTTACCAGACTACCAACAACACAGGCAGATGAGGCCTTGGTTTAACATCTCATCTGACAGATAACGCACACTATTATTTCAGCCATTTTAATGTTACTACTCTTTTTGAACTCCATCCCACTGCAAGAGTGAAGTCTGGATGGAGAGATGATAAGTCAGCAAGCATGGGAGAGTAGTATTGCTGAAACTGAATTCATCCTCAAGACTTGGTGAGTACCTTCATGACATGAACGCTGTTTTTCACAAAATCTCACCAAGATGACACAGATATATGGACTGTATTTATATAGCACATATCATGGACAGAAGTAGGTCAAAAATAACAAAAAGATAGCTGGGTGCACAAGACTCAGGATAAAAAAGTGCCCAATCATGATAGGCACACTGGTGCCAGGAATGAAAAATACGGGAACATTCCTACAGTGGGGCCAGGCCCAGGGGGAGGACGCCCCCCCCCCTGTTGTAGAAGGTAGTAGTCCACAAAAATTTAAAAAATTGATAGGCAAAAAAGAGCCATAAAAATGACAGAATGGACTACTGAGGATAAGAAAGACATTATGTATTGTTACTATTATGCAAAAAGCCCAGAATTTCCAGACACAAGACATACAAAAAGATTAAAAGATAAATTAGAGGAAAGAAAAATACTTCCACAAGAAAACTGTCAGAGGCATCAAATAAAAATTTGTGTTCATTAATACAACAGAATTGTGAAAAGCAGTATATAGACCAAGAAATTTTGATCTGTTTGGAAAAAGCAGCATCTGAGGAAGTGTGAAAATTTAAACAACAAAACCTAGAGATTTTTGAAAAGTATAAAAAAGAAATACGGACAAGGGACAGAAAGAGAGATTTGATATTGTGCAACATTTATGCAAAGATGAAAGCCAAATTAATTAATAGAAAGAAGGCAACCCCAACAATATTTGAAGAGAAATACAGGCAGAGGCATCCAGATACGGAAAATTTCACAATAAAAAAACAATATCACAAAGAGGGAATGCAGAAAAGAACATTAGTAAAATAGAAGTAAAAAAATAGAAGCTGAAGTTATGGAGTGCCTGTGAAGTGAAGGATTTGGTGCAGAAGGTCTAACATTATAGCATGATGGAAGAAGTCCCCAAAGAAAGGGGAAACAAGAAGATCAGGAGACATCTGATGAAGAAATATGGATATGGGAAAGAAAGAGAATTATTACGGTGCAATATCCATGCAGGGAGAAAGCAAAATTAATCAATACAAAAAGAGCAGCACCAAAGATATTTGAAAAGAAATACAGGCAAAGGAATCCAGATGTGGAAAACTTTATAATACAAAGGATAAGAAGACAAAGAAGAAAAGGAGAAAAAGTGGAAAAGTTAAAGAAACAGAAACGGAGGTTATAGAGTATCTGCGAAATGAAGGATTTAGTGTAGAAAATCTAATTCAGAAAGCACCACAACAGGATAGAGCAATGTACATCCAAATTAAGAGGAAACCAGCTGAACGGGAAGCAACTGGTCAGGTGCCATATGAAGATATTTTGGAGCCTTCTACAGGAAACCAGTATAAATGTTCACTTGAAGCTGGACAGCAAGGGAAAGAACAGGAAACTTTGGAAACTCTGACGCAGTCAATGTTAAGGAGTGATAGGGCAGTTCCCAAATGACAGAACAACGGATGGCACAGAATTAAATTGAACAGAATGTGCCACAGGATGATGCTATAGCACTTTCTATAGAATGCACACAGCAAAATGGAAAACAAAAAATGTGCCCTCACTTTAGAAGAAAATGAGCTGAGAGAAGACTTGCTTGATTTAATTGAGATAGACAGATATATCTATGGGTTGGGAGGGTGGCCTAATGGTTAAGTTGTTTGCCTTACAAACACAAGGTGCAGGGTTTGAGTCTCACAAGGTATAATTGGCTAGGCTTACAATGGCTAGCAAGGGCAGTTAGCCTAGTACTAACCTATGAACCTATATTAAGATCAATGAAAGAAATAGACTGCCGAAGGTCAATAAAACCCCAAAAGTCAGAAGTTTGATAAAACAAATGAACACAGTAATTAGGACTATTCATAGAGAGATCCATGAGATATAAGAGAATTAAACAGGATATATTACTGTGCAGCTAAATTAATAACACATTGAAACAAATTTCACTTGATTGATACAAAGTTAAGAAAAGCCTCTAAATGGAAAACCCCAGGCCCAGATGCAGTACCTAACTTCTGGTTAAATGTATTAACATCTCTGCACGAAGATTTAGCCATGAGTAAGAACTATTTATATGCCACCCTGAACAGACACCAACCTGGCTAACAGGAAAAACAATGCTCCTACTTAAGAGTGAACCTGTAAGCTACCCTAAAAATTATAGACCAGTAACTTGCCTTCCGACAACATATAAACTATACACTGGAAATGATGCCGACAAGAGTTTATAGTCATACAGAAGAAAATTCAATTAATGGCAATAGATCAAAAGGGCAATAAAAGAAAGTCGTATGGAACAAAGGATCATTTGTTGCTAAATAAAGTCATAGTGGAGAACTGTAAAAAGTGGAAGAATATAAGTATGGGATGGACTGACTACAAAAAAGCATTTGATAGTATCCCAAATTCATAGATAAAAGAGTGCTTAAAAATGTATAAGATTCACTCCACTCTGATCAACTATATTACAGTGACCATGAAACAGTAGCAGACCACTTTGCAATTACGCCATGATAAAGGGCAAAGTATTATTCCAGGGATAACAATTCAAAAGGGGATATCCCAGGGTGACTCTCTGTCACCGCTGCTATTCTGTCTTTCCCTTAATGCATTAAATTGTCTACTTAACAGCTTAGGCCATGGCTATAATTTGGCTCCTAGAAAACAACAAAGTGTAAAGATCTCTCATCTTCTCTTTGTCGATGATTTAAAACTGTATAGCACATCAGATGAGGAACTGAAACCACAATTGCAAGTTGTCAAAACTTTTTCAGATGATATAAGTATGTCATTTGGTCTTGATAAATGTGCAAAAGCAACCTTTAAAGCAGGAAAACTGAAGCACCAAGAAAACATCAGGTTTGGGACAAGAATGTGATATAAAAGAACTTGAGCAAGAGGGAATGTATAAATATTTGGGAATTGATGAAGGATCAGCAATAAAACATGAACAAATATGAATAAAAGTTAGTAAGGAATACTTTATAAGACTTAAATGAATCCTGAAAACAGCACTGACATCTAGGAACAAAAGCCAAGCTATAAACCGATTTGCTCTTCCTGTCCTAACTTACAGTTTTGGAGTGATTGACTGGGCCCAAAACGTATTGGATAAATTAGGTAGGAAAACAAGAAAGACGCTTCATGTTTACCAAATGTTGTTCTTTTGGCTTTTCCCAGTTAGGGGTCGCCACAGCAGAACTCCGGTCCGCTAATGATTGGCAGTTAGATTTTCACCAACGCCGAGGTTCCAGCTCTACGTCCAACCTTCAACGAAGGCATGCCCATTTACGCATGTCTTTCGAACGCCCACCCAACTGCGGGGAGGACATACAGACTCCACACAGAAGGCACTCCCCGCACTTCAGCCGAGAATCGAACGGGAGAACCTCTTGCTGTGAGGCAACAATGCTACCGCTGCACCACCGTGGATTCATGTTTCAATTTATAAAAATCAGTGCATAACAAGATTATATATTCCATGTTCTGAAGGAGGGATGGGCCTCCTTGAAATTGATTATATGTATAGATCTGCAATTGTGGGACTCCACACATATCTGCTGACCTCACAAGACTCAAATGTAGTGAAAGCTCTGAAACATGAGGAGAATAATTCTAAGATGCCTTCCCTACTTTGGCTAGCAGAAGCTCAGCCAGCAACTGAATGTGCCAAAAAACGAAAGAATACACAGTGAAGGATCAGATGAGAAGGCAAGAAATGCGGAAAATGCATAAATATAGTTGCAAGCACAGAAAACTTCTGGAAGAACCTCATGTTGATCAGGAATTAATGCAGGAATGGTTAAGGAGAGGTGAATTCAAACCAAGAGATGAAAGGTTAATATTGGCGGCACAAGATAGTGGGCTACGTACACGTTGGTTTATAAAGTCCATTGAACATGTGGGAGAAACAGACAAATGTAGGTTTTGTAAAACAGAATTGGAAACTGTTGCACATCTAGTTGCTGGTTGTGACATACTAATGGCAGAAGGACTGTATTGAAGTGGCTGACAAACACTGGAAACATGAACCACAAAGCATCATAGAAAATTATGAAGTCTACATCACATGTGATCACCCATTACCAACAGTTCAAAAGATATATGCTGGAAAAGCAGATATAGTGGTCTATGAAAAGAAGACAAAAGTAGCATTAATCATTGAAATCGCCACACCCAGTGCCTACAGTGTACAGAGAGACACAAAGTCATAAAATATCAGGATTTGCAGGCAGAAAAGTACAGTTTTGTACCTACCATAAATGTAGATGTTCGAAGATCCACATTGCTGTAGTCCTTACACTTGGGTAGTCCGCTGTCCTCGGTCGGCCCGAATATCAAAGTATAAGGCTGACGTCGGTCAAGGCGCATTTGACTGACATCAGGACGTCAGGGTACAAATGCGCATGACCGACGTCATATCCTCAGTCTTTTCTTGCCCCAGATGTCAGAAGACCCTAAAAATAAAGGTCAAAACCAAAAGACAGCAAACAAACAACCAAGCACCCTTGCCCTAATTATATGTACAAAATATACACTATATACACAATATATACAACTCAACCCACACAACCACCTCTAACTACAGAGGGGAAGGAGGGAGGGTAAATTGGACTGCAGCAATGTGGATCTTCGAACATCTACATTTATGGTAGGTACAAAACTGTACTATGTTCTTCATCTCACATTGCTGCAGTCCTTACACTTGGGTAGAATCCCAAAGCAGAGGTATGGGAGGATGGCCAAACTATAAGGAAGCAGGAGCTGCCAAAATGCCCTGCAAAACAGCAGTGGCAAAACCAGCCCTGGATTTAGAGTAAAGTGGCAGGTGATAATGCCTAGAAAAAGTATGCACTGAACTCCAAGTAGCTGCCTCCAAAATATCCTTGGTTGCCACCCCCCTCAAAAAAGCTGTTGAAGTGGCAGTAGCTCTAGTGGAATGAGGCCTAATCCCAGCTGGAATTTCCTTGCCATGATGGGAATAACAGAAAGCAATGCAAAACCCAATCCACTTAGAAATAGTTTGTTTTGACACAGGCTTGCCCTGAGAACTCAAAGCAAAAGAAACAAATAACTGCTGAGACTGCCTGAACCCTTTAGTTCTGTCCAAATAATATCGCAACTGCCTGTGTACATCTAAAGTGTGCAAAATCTTTTCCCCTTTATTTTGGGGATTTGCATAAAAGTAGGCAAATGAATAGTTTGGTTTAAAGCCACACTAGAAACCACTTTAGGCATAAAGGAAGGATTAGTGCGTAAAGATACCCTATCCTTATGGAAAATTAAGAAAGGCTCAACCGCCATAAGGGCCTGCAATTCAGAAACCCTTCTTGCAGAGGTAATGGCCAACAAAAAGCAGTCTTCCATGATAAATATTTCAACTCAGAAGTAGCTGCAGGCTCAAAAGGTTGTAGAGTGAGTTTCTCCAACACAAAATTGAGATCCCAAGCAGGAGTAGGAGCTCTTCGTGGGGGTCTTATATTCTTTGCCCTCTAAGAAATTGCTTGAACGAAGGATGAGAAAACAATGGTGGGTCACAATCATAGTGAGCCGAAATTGCTGCAGCATGAACCTTAATAGAAGAGAAAGACAAACCTTTGTCTAGTAACTCAGTAAGATATTGAAGAGCCACACTCAAATTAGGCTCAGAAACATCAAAATCTTTTGCTGCACTCCAAAATAAAAATCTCTTCCATTTATCTGCGTACACTTTCCTTGTACTAGGCCTTCTAGCTTCCAAAATAACATTTAAAACTTGCTGAGGAAGAGGAGGCCCACTATGGTTCAAAACAGAATATGCCAGGCTGTTAGGTGCAGAGAGTGAAGCTTGACATTGAGCAAATGGCTGTCCTCCTGTGACAACAGGTGTGGAATCGAAGGCAAAGGCCATGGAGGCTTCCGTACCAGACTTCTCAGTAATGGGTACCAGTGCTGTCGAGGCCAATCTGGAGCTATTAAAATCATCCTTGGCTTGTCCTGTCTGACCTTTAGAAGTACCTTTGGGAGGAGAGGCAGAGGTGGAAAGGCATACACATGAAGATTGTTCCAATTGAAAGAAAGAGCATCCACTTTCCAAGCTGTGGGATGAAACCTTTTGTGCAAAACTTTGGCAGCTGATGGTTTAGTGGAGAAGCGAACAGATCTATGTCTGGAGTTCCCCATGACACTGTCAATTTATGAAATACATGAGGATCCAATTTCCACTCGTGGGGATCCATAATTCGTCTGCTCAACACATCTGCTAAGGAGTTCTGTGCTCCTGGCAGAAACCTTGCCTGAAGATTGAGCTGTAAACTGAGAGCAGTCTCCCACAAAATCATTGCTTGCCTGCATAGAGGATAAGAATGCGTTCCCCTTGCTTGTTGATGTACCACATGACAGTTGTGTTGTCTGTTAGAATCAACACCTGCCCTGGAAGAAGTAAATCCTTGAAAGCTATTAAAGCAAACTGGACTGCTAACATCTCCTTCAGGTTGATATGTAGATGTTGTAGTCTGGCAGGCCACTTGTCTTGTATCCACTTTCCATTTAGATGAGCTCCCCAAGCTTTGTCTGAGGCATCTGTCGTTAAAATCTGACTCGCCTCTGGCGGGTCACAGAGAGTCCCTTGTTTAGGTGACATTCCTGAGCCCACCACAAAAATTCCTTTTGAATGCAAGGTATTATCTGAATGACAGTGTCCAGATCCTGGCAGTGCTGTGTCCATACATTGAGATACCATTGCAGCTTCCTCATATGCAGTTTGGCATTGGGAAGCACCAGAATACAAGATGCCATGAACCCTAAGGCTTGAAGGACTGTCCTTGCAGTCAGCCCGGACTGATGAGATAGTTGATGGAAGTAAAGGGAAAGACTCTTTTGTTTGTCCGGGGTTAAAAGGCCATCTGGGATGCTGTATTCAGTCTCACACCCAGAAAGCACATGTCCTGAGAGGGTACTAGACTGGACTTTATTTCGTTCACAGAATACCCCAGGCATCTTAGCACTGCTATCACATATTCCAAATGATGAAGAAGCTCTTCCCTTCCTTGAGCCAGAATCAGGCAGTCGTCCAAATAAGGATAGATCTGTATTCCTTTTAGCCTGAAGAAAGCTATCACTGGAGCCAGAACTTTCGTGAACACTCTGGGCGCAGTAGATAAGCCAAAGGGCAATGCAGAGAACTGATAGTGAGAAGTCCCAGCTCGAAAACGCAGATACTTCCTGCAACTTGGTCTGATAGGAACATGAAGGTAAGCTTCCTTGAGATCCAAAGTTACCATCCAATGATCTTTGCCCAGCAGAGGTAAAAGCTGCTGTAACGTCAACATTTTGAACTTGGGAATGTCCAGATAAGTGTTGAGGATAGATAAATCCAAAATTGGTCTCCACGTGTTCCCCTTCTTTGGTACTAGGAACAGGCGAGAATAAAATCCTAGGCCCACTTCTGGCATAGGGACGGCTGTATGGCCCCTATTTGGAGTAACAGAGAAACTTGCTTGTGAGCCTCTATTCTTTGTTGAGGAGGAACGTCTGGCATGCCCTTGAAAGGAGGCAAGGTATGGAAATAAAACCTGTAACCGTGGTGTATGATATCCAGTACCCATCTGTCTTGGGTAATTAAACTCCAATTTTCTTTGAAAAGTGCCAACCTTCCTCCCAAAGGTGCTGCCAGACGAGAAGGCTCTGGCAGCTGAAAAGGTAGGTCATTGGGTCTGTTTACGAAAGGACTGACCCCTGCCCTCACCAAGACTGTGCAGGAGAACTCCTGTTCTAGGCCTGAAAGAGCCCTGAGCTCTGCCCCTACCACGTCTAGATCTACCCCTAGACTGGGAATCATAAGAAGGATCGTCCACCCCTTAGTAGGCCAATTTCTACTAAACTTTGGAGGCTGGACCTGCAAAAAATCTTTAACAGTCTGCATAGACTTAGCCTTGTCTTCCATTTTCTTTAAAACTGCCTCAACAGGAGAACCAAACAACACGTCAGATTGTAAAGGAGCATCTAAAATCCTTGTTTTAACATGGTCAGATAAATTTTGATCCCTCAGCCAGGCGTGCCTGCGAAGAACTGACCCAGTGGCAGCTACCTAGACGAGGCCTGTACAGCATCAAAACCACATTGCAAAGAATGCTTACCCACCTGTTCAGAAACATGTACTAAATCTTGCAACTCTTTACAATCAATACCTTCTGCCAGAGCATCAACCTTAGACTTCAATTGTGAAAGGAGATAGTTTTGGTATTTCAACATGTGAAACTGGCAATTCAAAGCCCTCATAGCAAGAGTGGAAGAAGTATAAACTTTCTTTCCCCATCTATCCAAGGCCCTGGCCTCTTTATCTGCAGGAACCGGATTCTTTACAACAGAAGCCTTAACACCTTTAGGCCCCTGGCTAACAGTTTCAGGGTCTGCCCTAGGACTCTTAAAAGATACTTATGAGCTTCAGGCACCCTGTAATACCTATCACGGTTTAACAGGAGCAGGAGGCAAAGAATCAGGATTAAGAGAAGCCTCTGTAAAAACATCTTCCACTACATCCAAAACAGGAGGTATAGCCAAAGGCCTATGCTGGGGTAAAACAAAATTCCCTAAGCCTTTTCCTGGAATCAGAGAAGTCCTGACCTTCCCACTTAAAATGCTCCCTCATGGAATGAAGAGTTTCTGAAAAGAAAAATCCTCAGGAGGAGAAGCAGAAGGAGTAGAATCATCCACATCAGAATCAGAATAAGGAGAGTACTCCTGCAAGTCTTCAGCCGAAGACTCTGAAACATCTGAAGCCTGCTCAAAACTCCCTAGCTCAGGCTCCACCCTAGGTCTCTTATCAGGAGGGGGCATAGAACCCTAATCAAAGTAATCAAATCTTCTGCCATTTTAAGCATATGCTTCTTGGGCACAGTTCCAGAAGAACTAGGGGTAACACCAACTGAAGCTAAACCTGGCCTGCCCCTGGGAGAAGCCTTGGAAACAGAAGGAGAGGGCCTAACCACCCTAGGCAGGAGGGAGTATAGTAACCTGAGAAGCCCCATCAGCCTGGCCTGCCTCCGGAGAGGCCACATCCTGCAATAACAAAGTCTCTCCCTGGGATCCCAAAGAAACCTCCGGTGGAACCACCGGCTCCACCGACACCTCTAAAGAACCGGCGTCCGGTACTGGCAGTTCCTCTAGCCTAGGTTTAACTGCTTTGTCCTTGCGCTTCTTGAAGAAGCGGGCCGGAGCATCCGGCGGCATTTTATAATTGCACCGCTTCCCAAAGACTAACCTGGCACAATCTAATCTTCTCTTTATAGTGCGCTTATTGAATCTAGCACAAGAGCGACACCCAACAACGTCGTGCTCAGGCCCTAAACAAGGAATACACAAAGTATGGTAGTCTCTATGCGGTATCTGTTTCCCACAAGAAATACAATTATTCACTTTTCTGACATCCGGTAAACCACTGAGGCAAGAAAAAACTAAAATATTCTAACGGGTACTTAGCCAACTTTGACTCGGTCTGAAACTCCGAAATCGAACAATTTCAGAACGCCAACCGGCACTTGCAACGCTGCTTCTGCATCGGACCATGCGGCAAAAAAGACTGAGGATATGACGTCGGTCATGCGCATTTGTACTCTGACGTCCTGATGTCAGTCAAATGCGCCTTGACCGACGTCAGCCTTATACTTTGATATTCGGGCCGACCGAGGACAGCGGACTACCCAAGTGTAAGGACTGCAGCAATGTGAGATGAAGAACATCAAGAGAAATGTGGAAGAAAAATACCCAGACAGCTCCAATAGTAGTAGGAGCAACAGATCTTATAAAAAAGAATCTACAATCATATTTAGATATGTTACCAGTACATGTAACCCCATACGAATTGCAGAAGGAGTCATTACTGGACACATTGTGGGTGCTGCGAAGAGCACTTTTGGCTGACATCTTGAAACAATACTAATCTCATGAACTTTAATCGTACTTTGACTTAGGAATGGGGTCCATTCCTGTCATGGTATTAGAAACCTAAAAGTCTTAGAGAAATTAAAACATGACTGCCAGATATGGTGCAATATTTATGCAAAGGAGAAAGCCAAATGAATCAACACAAAGGGATTCCCAAAGATATTTGAAGAGAAATACAGGCAAAGTCATCCAGATATGGAAAATTTCACAATAAAAATATAAGTTCACAAAGAGGGAACATAGAACAGAAGATTAGTAAAGTAGAAGTTAAAAAAAATAGAAGATGAAGTTATGGAATACTTGTGAAATGAAGGATTTAGTGTAGAAAGTCTAACACAGGTTATATCACTGCATGATGAGAAATGAGTCCCCAAGGTAAGGAGAAAAAGGAGAAGCAGGAAACATCTGAAGAATAAATATGGAAATGGGAAAGGAAAAGAGATTTTATATAGTTCAATATCTATGCAAAGGAGAAAGCAAAACTAATTAATACAAAAAGAACAGCACCAAAGATATTTGAAGAGAAATACAGGCAAAGGCTTCCAGACATGGAAAATGTTGCAATAAAAAAATAAGAAAACAAAGAGGAAAAGTAGAAAAGAAGATTATTACTGAAGAAGTTAAAGAAATAGAAACTGAAGTTATGGATTACCTGCAAAGTGAAGGATTTAATGTAGAAAATTTAACTCAGATAATATCACAGCAGGATAGAGCAATGGGTCCCCAAATTAAGGAGAAACCAGTGGAGCAGGAAACATCTATCAGCTGCCATATGAACATACTTTGGAGCCTTCCATAGGAAACCAGTCCAAATGTTCAGTTATAGTTGCACAGCAAGAGAAGAAACATGAAACTGTGGCAACTCTGACAGTCAACATTGTTGATTCAGTGAGTTCCCATATGAAACAGCAACGGATGACACAGGATGAAACTGAAGAGGATGTGGCACTGGACGATGCTCTGCAACTTTCTATAAAATGCCCACAGGAAATGGTGAACAAAGAATGGCTCTCAGTTTAGAAGAAAATGAACTAGGAGATTTGCTTAATTTAATAGAGATGGACAGACACAGCAAGATTAATGAAAGAAATATACTACAGAAAGTCAATAAAACCCCAAAAGTTAGAAGTTTCATAAAACAAATGAACACAGTAATTATGACTGTCCACAGAGATTCATGCAATATAACAGAAGTAAATAGGATGTATTACTGTGCAGCTAAATTAATAACAGATAAAGTCTTGCCAAAAAGCACAGGGTAGTAAGGGAAAGGAAGGGGAGAAATTGAATGCCATAATGGAAGTATCAAATAGAGAAAACTAAAAGCCAATTAAGACAACAAAAATACTCAAAAAGATAGACGTGATGATTTACCATCAAAATGTTGATCGCACATAGTTGAAATATGCACATTGTCGACCAATTTACATGAAAACCGTACTGCCAACTTTTCAGCTTGCCGAAAAAAAATAAGTTAACATTTCTGACCTTTTCACACCTAAAACAACTGCTAACATGGGTCATAAGGGGGGGGTGAGATTTTGCAGTTAGGAATATCAGTGTTTGACATTTTCAGCAGTCAGAGTTCAGAGTTCACATAAGTGGTGTCAATGATGTGCAATCAACATTTTGAAGGTAAACCTGACATGATAAAAGAAAATTGCAGTTTCAGGACAGACCGGGATCTGTCGTGCACTATCACAAATAATAAACTAAAATCTTAGAAGATATGCAGATCAATATAAAGGAAAATTACAAAATAAGCAAATTATTCATGACCCAAAAATGTTTTAGCAAAAATTGGGAAACAAGGTAAAAGGAGCTGAAACACCACCAAAAAAAGAAGAAATAGATACATTTTGGAGAAATATCTATGAAGATCATGTGAAACATAACAAAGATTCTGAATGGATAGAAGAAGTAAAAGAAAAAATAAGAAGTTCAAAAGTACAGGATATGAAATGGGATGAAGTAATGACCAGAGAAATTGAAACAAAGTTAAAAAAAGCTCCTAATTGGAAAACTTCAGGCCTAGATGCAGTATCTAACTTCTGACTAAAAGCATTAACATCTTTACAAAACAATTTAACCATTACTAAGAACTATTTATATGCGGACCCTTAACTGACACCTGTCTGGTTAACAACAGGAAAAACAATACTCCTACTTAAGATCAAACCTGCAAGCTATTCTAAAAACTATAGACCAATAACTTGCCTTCCAACGATGTACAGACTATACACTTGAATTGATGCCGATAGAGTTTATAGTAATTTAGAAGAAAACTCAGTCATGGAAATAGAACAAAAGGGTAACAAAAGAAAGTCAAATGGAACAAAGTATCATTTGTTGTTAAAGTCATCAAGGAGAACTGTAAAAAAAGGGAAGAAATTAAGTATGCCATGGACAGACTACAAAAAAACTACAAAAAAGCATTAGACAGTATTCCACAGTCATGGATAAAAGAGTGCTTAAAGATGTATAAGATGCACCCTACACTAATCGATTATATTACAGAGACCATGAAACCATGGCAAACCATTTTGCAGTTAAACCATGTTGTTGTTGTTTGTCTTTCGGCTTTTCCCGGTTAGGGGTCACCACAGCAGAACTCCGGTCCGCTAATGATTGACAGTTGCTTTTTATGGTGTCGAGTTGCCAGCCCAATGCCCAACCTTCAATGAAGGCATGCCCATTCAATGGTTGTCTTTCGAACACCCACTCGACCGCGGGGAGGACATGCAGACTCCACACAGAAGGCACTCCCAACCCAAGCCGAGAATCGAACGGGAGAACCTCTTGCTGTGAGGCAACAACTCTACCGCTGCACCACCGCGTCAAGCATAGTTAGCCATGATAAAGGATAAATTATTATTCCAGGGATAAAAATTCAAAGGGGGATATTCCAGATTTACTCTTTGTCACAGCTGCTCCTTTGTCTTGCCCTTAACCCATTAAGCTGTCTACTTAACAGATTAGGTCACACTAAACAGACAGCCATAAGGGTTAATTAATACTTAAAAAGCTAAATTTGAAGAAATAAAAATAGCATCACAGGCAAAGAACAACCACAAAGTTATCTTTAGCTATGTCCAAAACCTCTGGGGAAATACACAACAATGTGCAGAACTTATTGTAGATGGCATCACCCACAATGAAATGGAAGCCATTGCCAAACGTTTGGCTGACAGGTTCAGCTTAAATATCTCCCCCCAGTCCTCCCCCCTCCGATAGTCCAAAGGAAATAAGGCATACAACAATCTCCTGCATACATTACTAGGGAACAGGTCATCAATGCATTTTCCAAGGCCAAAATCTCTGCATTAATGGGCACCAATAACATCCCAAGATGTTTTAATGACCTCTCTGGTCCACATGAATCACTTTGCAACTGGAGCCTTCAGTCAGGGGTTGTGCTCAAGAAATGGAAGATGGCTAAAGTCACTCCTCAGTACAAAAAAGGTCCAATCACTGATCTGGATAACTACAGGTCCATATGTCTTACCAGCCTCATATGGACATGATAAATAAGGACATAGGTGCCTGCAAATGCTGGACCCATCACAGTTCAGCTTTGTTAAAGGAAGGTCATGCCTATTAAATCTGGTGGACTTTTCTGACAGGGTCACTAAAACACTGGATGAAG
Source organism: Protopterus annectens (assembly GCF_019279795.1). Lineage (NCBI taxonomy): Eukaryota > Metazoa > Chordata > Ceratodontiformes > Protopteridae > Protopterus > Protopterus annectens. Next base: position 1,904,478,022 of record NC_056732.1, on the reverse strand, counting down.
TTAAGATTGTGCACAAAACTTACCTCAACCTGACCATGGCTTTTGATACAATACCCCACTCAGGCATTTAATGACAAGCTCAGTAATTTAGGTATAAACTTTGTTATCACCTGATGGCTCACTGATAGGACCTAGGAAGTCAAAATAGGTGAAGCCACCTCCACCAAGAGGTCAGTCACTAGCAAAGTCCCCCAGGACTCTGCACTGGACCCGCTCCTTTTTGGCATCTATTTCTCTGAAATGGAAATAAATAGGTTCATAGGTGTGTACTAGGCTAATGAGCCTGGAGCCTTTATAAGCCTAGGCCATAGGATTACCCTGGCATCATGCCACCCAACATTAGTTCCCAGTGCCTCCCTTCGATTATAGTCACTGGAGTGATCCCCAGTGTGAATTTTCTATTTCCCACCCACTCATCAAGATTTCTCTTGAAGAGGGCCAGTGAGAAACTTTGTTTAACATACATGGGAAGTCTATTCCATAGTATGGGCAGTCTCTGGGTTAAGAACCTGTCCCTCCAGCATGTTCTGTTGATTGTGATAATGAAGTTGAGGTCTCTGGAATGTATGGATCGGAGGGATTGGGATTTCTTTAGATGTAGCATTTCTAACAGAGCTGGGTCAGACATGGCTTTGTAAGTCAAGCAGAGATTGCTTCTAAGTAGGCGATATGAAACAGAATAGTTGGAGTTTTTTGAGTCTGTCCATATAGGACAAGTGTTTAAGGCCTAGGATCATCGTTGTGAGGTACTTTTGCGGCCTCTCCAGTTGTTGCAGGTGTCTAGTGAGTTGCATGTCAAATGGGGCACTGTACTCGATGACTGGCCTAATGAGGGAAGAGTAGAGGGAGACAATGACCTCTTTCTTCCTGGATGCAAAACCCTTTAGTAATGAGATATGCCACATAGAAGGACTTTCTGACCACAGTTGCAATGTGGTGGTCAAAACAGAGGTTGCTGTCAACCTGTGTTCCGAGATTTCTTATAATGCCTTCTGTGTTCAGTGGACTACCATCAGTGTGGTAATTCATGGGAACTGAGTTTTTCCCAAAGGGGATGACGACACATTTTTTGGCACTGAGCTTAAGGTCATGGTTCTGACACCAGTCGTTGGTCTCAGTGAGGCCTTTCTGCAGGATATCAACATCACTTGGGGAGTTAATAACAGCTCTCAACTTGCAATCTTCTGTGAACTATGTTACCCAGAGTCCCTTCATGTTGGCCTGGACTTCAAAGAAGTAGATACCAAACAGAAGAGGACCCAGGACCGAACCCTGTGGGACTCCGCTTGTGACTGGTTGGCAGTCTGACTTGGAGTCAGCTACTTTCACAATGTGGGTTCTATCTGTGAGCCAGTTTGCAACCCACCTAGTGATATAGGGGTTGATGCCTAGCTTAGTGAGTTTTTTTATGATTCCTGAGTGGGGAATGGTATCAAAGGCCTTGGTCAAATCAAGGTAGGTTGTATGAACCACCTTGCCTTCATCCACAGCTCTGGTGACTGACTCAAAGAAATCGACCATGTTGAACAGGCATAACCTACCCTTCACAAAACCAAACTGTGTGAGATCCAAAGTTTGGAGATTCCCTATATCCTTGTTTATTAGGTCCATGATGATTAATTCCACAGATTTGCATATCAGACTCATCAGGCTAATGGGGCGATAGTTCCCAGGGTCTGTAGTTGCTCCTCCTTTGTGGAGAGAGATGACTGTAGCAGTATGCCATTCGGTAGGAACAAAGCCTGAGCTGAGACTGTGATTAAACAGGGCACATAGGTGTGGTGCTAGTTCACTCTGTAGTTCATGTAAAACACAACCAGGGAAATTGTCAGGTCCCGTATAAGCTGTATTCTTTGCCTTGGACAGTGCTGTTTTAACCTGTGCAGCAGTAAATGCAATGAAAGGTTTATGGCTGACTACATTTTCAGATGTTTGCAAGCTGGGGGTTATCATTGACTTCTCTGCATATACCTGCATTCTTCAAGAAGGTCTATCCCTGACTAAAAAATTGTGCCAAAGCCAAGAACTTAAACCCAATTCTAAGAAATGCATGATTGCACCCTCTATGGAGTTAACTATCCAGAATAATTACGTTGTTGATAATACACCACTAAGAGTCGACTCAGTGGTTAGAGATCTGGGTACGCACATAAACAGTAGCCTTACCTTTCACCACCATGTGGCCACAGCGGTAAGGAAGTCCTTTTATGTTGTGCAACTTATAAGTAAGGGCATGACATCCAGGTCCAAGGAGGTCATTATCCCACTGTACTCTGCCCTTATCAGACAAATCCTGGAGTACAATGCTCCCTTGGATATGCACCTATCCAGGCATTTGCAGAAGAAGGAGTGATCTCAGTGGTTCCTTACAAAAAAAATATAAGGCGTAACAATCTTGCCTCTTGCAGAGCACCTTAAAACCCTTTCTCTCTACTCAGTCTCCTATAGATTGCTGAGGGGTGATCTCCGCCTGGCTTATAGTCACTTATGAATCTCCTACATCATATTCATAAGTCAAATAGTAAGAAATACAAGGTCTAGGGACCTTAATTTTATCTGTGACTTAAAAAGAACATGCTGGAGAGACAGATATGTGTCCCAGATACTGCCCCTCTTATGGAACAGGCTTCCCATCCATGTGAAGGTGAGTTTGTCTATTACCCAGTTTAAGTGTAACCTAGATGAGGGGATGGAGAATAGGAAATTTACACCGGACCTGGCACCCATGTCCCTTATGTACAGAGGTAGCTACTAAATGCCTGGCCCGCAATGTACTTTTTGGATGCAGGATATCATTATTCTTTTGAGAAAACTTGACTAGGCTTAGAAAGGCCCCCCCTGGTCCTTAGCCTAGTAACATTCTATGAATCTATTAATCTATGTGATTTAGCAAGTTGATTCCAACAACTATGAGTTGAGAAGTGTTACCAAAAGAACACCTGTCCTGTCTGCATTCTGACCTGTAGGTCGATGGTTGAGTATAAAGTCCTGTACTACACTGTGCTATATATGCCCAGATTTCTAGTAGCATCACTACATTTTTTTTCTAGGTACATTTTGCTCCCATGCCTACCAACCATCAATTCTCCATCAGTTAGATGCTGTCCATTCATTCCCCTGTATCAGGTAATTACCCTAGTATGTTATGCAGTGGTAGCCATCAGGACAGGCCACCATACTAGCAGTCATGAGGGTTGATTGTGCCCTTGCCGGCTTCCCAGTAATGACAGCTTTTGTATGGTCTATCCACAACACTTGGTCAAAAAGATAAGCTACCTGTGTCAACCCACAGCACCTTCCCTCTGTGAACTGTCATACATTCATTAAGGAAACCTACCACCAGGGGGTAGCTTGGTGAACTGAAAGCCTGCCTCCAGGATGCGTACTGCAATACTGCTTCTTCTCTGAGGGACTGGGCTGCATATGTCCTTCTCTGTCTCACACTCTCCCCAGGATAGGCATTCTCATTCTACCCTGGCAGCTAAGGGCCTTATCCCTTTATGCACCAGAGTTGACAGCACCAGACAGTTTTAAGTAATATAAAACCCAATGCGTGTAATATTTACAACACTTATCACACGTACTGGCATCAGGATATACACAGGAGACATTATGCACACCCAGAGACACAGTAATGTTTTCTGTATGACAAATGTGTTCTACACAGAAGAAATCTACAATATCTACAGCATTCTTACCATGACAGCGTGAGGTATCAGACATTAGTCAGGACCATAATAATAATAACAACAACAACAATAATAATAATGATAATAATAATAACACTAACAATACCCATTTATTATCACATAGGCCCACTGAACACAAAATCTTTTCAGGGGTCTTCAGCAATGTCTGGTTAAGTGACTTGCTCAAGGACACCCAGCAGGCAAATGAAAGCTGAGGAAATCAAACCTTGTACCACTAGAACTACAACTCACAACCTCAACCTACTGCTCCACATGCCACAGATTCTAGAGCGACTATAAAACAAATGCATTAGGCACAACAGTCATCATCTGTACAGGAGTCAGTATACACACAGGCTAGGTGCTCACAGACACAGGGGAAATGGTGTCACTGTTTACAGGATTGACCATGGTGATGAGAATCTCAACTCTTGCCTATGTTCCTGGAAGCAGCACTGCTAAATTGCACCTGTGATGTCTTAGATCTCTCCTTCACATGTTTACATTATGTGGACAGTGCTCTGGATTCTGAGGCTGGGAATAAGTTATGATGTGGAACAACTACCTTACCTGTGGACTATCAGTAACATTAGCAGCTGGATGTCCAGATGTGACTGTTATGGCCACAAGTCTGTGTGCTCTCTCAAAAGTGCATAAACATTTTCACACCCTGCCAAGGGGAACTATTCTTTCCGAAGTGGGGGACCTATGGAAAGGATGGGGATTGTTTTGGATTTCTTATTACAACTTATAGTAAAATAACTGAATGTCTATGTAGGGGATTCTTTTCAGTTTTTGCAGATGCAGAATGTGAACTGGCAACGGGATTTTCTTTTGCATTCTTCCAATAAGGATAAAATAGGACTCAGTGCTGTAAAGCTATTATTTACAGGATATCCAAATGCAGAAAGAAGCCTTATGACTTCTTGAATTTTATTTGTATAATAATTATATTTATTTTAATGGAGGATACTTTAGACGGGTTTGTGATACAACTATGGGAGCAAAACTCCTGCTTATGGGAAGGTTTGAGTAGGAGATTTTGTATAGAGATGCGCATGTTGTGCATATGTAGTTTTTTTATAACAGATACATAGAGGAGCACTTTTTTGTAGTAAAGGAGGCTGATCAAGATTTAAAAAAAATTATAAGAGTCAGAGAAATAGATTTGGTGTTACATTTACTTTTAGTAGAGATTAGAGTTCTATTAATTACTTAGATATGAGGATGTATATACAGAATAATAAGATTAATATAACAAAACAGCCACTAATTCATTTCTACACGCAACTAGTTCACTTGCCCCTAATTTGATTAAGTCGTTACTGTATGGCGATTTTTTTAAGGGTAGTCACTTATGTTCTGAACAATTAGACTTTAAAAGAGCAAGACAGCATAGTGCAGTGTATAAAAATAGGGGTTATTAGGAAGGGAATGTTTATCTATCCCTAGAGGTAAGGTTCATAACAGAAAGAGACCTAACTTAAAACTTAGCTATAATAATAATATAAAAATATGGTACAGTAGAACAGAATTAGTAATGATCTTTATTTTGTGACATATTATGCTCCCTATGTGGAGGGAATTATATGTATATTAAGGAAACTAATCTGATGATATTTTAGGAAATAAGTTACACTGTAAGTTAAAAGTTTCTTATAAGAAAGAATTCACCAAGTTCGATAGACAGGTTACTTCATACTGAGTTGTTGGAAAAGATAGCATTACACTTATGGATTGTAGTGTGTGTTCCAACATTGATTTAACATCTTATCATATTATACATGGATAGAAATGTGTTCTGATGGGATGCGTTGATTGTTATGTGACACCTGCGATATATTGTCTAAGATGTTTCTGTGATCTACATTACATAGGTCAGATTAAAAGCTCAGTAAGAGAACGTATTCTTGAACAGTTAAGGGACATACTCAATAAGCCACAGAAAGCCCTTTTCCTTTCATTTTGAAAATAAACATAACTGCGTGTTAATTTGATGCTTTTTTCATTTGCATAGATGTAGAAATACTGTTTTATTTATTAATGTATCACATGCTTTACTACAGAAAAACATGGCTATGATACTTTTTATAATGGTTTAAATAATTAAATGAATATAAATTATTTGTTGTAGTATGGTGGGATAAACTATTAGGCTATACTTCTAACTGCTGTGTGTGTAACATTGTCATGTCATGAATTTTTTTAGACTATTATGAAAGTGTACTGAAGAATTGCTAGTTGGGTTTTTTTATTCTTTCCATTAAGATGTTTTTTTTTTAAGTCTGTACAACTAAAGTAGATTTTTGTTAAGTCTGTGTGCCTTGTTTGGGATAATCACATCCTTCTGAAACTCTGTGTCACATGTGCCACCACTGGGAAAAAGGTCTTAGATGGCATGTGTGTTACTCTTCATTGCAAGTAGAGAACAGAAATGGACTGCCGAGTACCACTTATACTAGCCACCATTTCAGTGGCTCAACTACAAATGCCTATGTCATAGTAGCTTGCAAATACTTGCTGACTATCACTTATTCTTTAAATGACAAATGCCATAACTCTCACTAGCTCAACCATACTTAATTACACAGCCATCCCACTGCCTGATCCTAGTGAAATGTGTAGCACTACCAGAGCTCTAATTCTAACCCTAAATCTCTGACCTACTCCATAACTTTAAACTAAATCCTTACTCCCTAACCCCAACTCTAAAACACCAATCCCACTCCCTAGACCCAAAGTTCTCAACTGCTCCTCCCTAAACCTAAAACTCCATTTCCCCTCCCTATCCTTAAAGTCCACATTCAAGCCTGAAACCTAAAACTCCACTCCCTTCCTGAATTTAAAACTCTCTGATCACTCCCTAAACCTAAAACTTCCTTTCCACTCCCCGACTTAAACTCCCCTCCTACTCCCTAACCCTAAAACTTCCCTCCAGCTCCCTAAACATAAATTCCACTCCTGTTCACTATGTAAAAGACCTCAGCTACGCTCCCATTCTCCCCTCCTACTCCCCAACCCTAAAACTTCCCTATAGCTCCCTAAACTTAAATTCCACTCCTGATCACTATATAAAAGACCTAAGCTTTGCTCCCATCCAACTCTCCTATCCTACTCCCTAACCCTAAAACGTCTCCGTAGCTCCCTAAACTTAAATTCCACTCCTGATCACTATGTAAAAGACATAAGATATGCTCCCACTCTCCCCCCACCTACTCCCTAACCCTAAAACTTCCCTCCAGCTCCCTAAACTTAAATTCCACTCCTGATCACTATACAAAGACCTAAGTTACACTCCCACTATCCTGTCTTACTCCTTAACCATAAAATTCCCCTCAGCTCCCTAAACTTAAATTCCACTCCTGATCACTATCTAGACAACCTAAGCTACACTCCCACTACCTCCCCACAGCTACCGCCCTTACCTTACTTAAACCTGAATGTTTTTGTCGAAGGTGTGACAGCTCCACTCTCTCTGCAAGGCTGTCACACCTTGGCTGAACTCATTGTTCCAGATCGAGCATGAGTGATAGCACAAACAAATTACAAGACACTTAACTCCTTGGCTGCAAGCTGGAAGTCTGAGTGTCTGGGACTCAGGCATTTGTTGTAGATTAATTTCAGCATGATGCTTTTCAAAGCCATATTGTAATGTGTCCAGGCTGCATGCAAATATTTCAGTACTGGCCACTAAATTCTGGTAGAAACATGTACTTTGTCCGCGCATGCACTCCTTGGTTCTGCAAAAGCAGCATGCCCTGTGAGAGTCTCCAACATCTTTGAAAGCCAAGATTGTCTTTGGCACCAGTGTCCAAAGGTTGACCCCTTTGAAGCTTTCTATGTGCCATTGTAGGGGTGTCATGCCCTGACTGATTTTTGCCTTCTAACTCCTCCCTGCTGGACTTACTGAATGCTGTTTGTTCACAAATTTGTGTGTCACTCAGGTTACTAGGCCTGGCCTATGCAGTTGGAGGTACAGCAGTGAGGGTGCTCACAATCTGTATTCACAGTGTAGCCTGTGTGTTTCCTGTGGTGCTTAGGATACATCTATATTACTGACTGTGAAAGGTGTTAGTAGTTCTGCCTCACCTTCATAGACAGTACATGCATCATCAATGCTAGTGAATGCTGATGTGGATTTACTTTCATGCCCCACACTAGTGCCTTAAAGGTAAAAACAAGCTTTAAGTATTATCTGCATACATATTTTATTATATATAAACCTAATTAATATTTAATCCACCTATAGGGGTATGCCAGTATGTCCCTGCATCATGTAAGGGACTTGAAATATACTTAGTATTAAGTATGTTAATTCTGTTATTGCACAGGTTCACAGTACTGAAATACAGACATTACATACATACCTGAGATGTTCATATCTGAACTGTGTGTCAAGAATCTGTCTGCTATACTGCCTACGACAATTAATTTATCTACAGGAAGCTTCTACAATTACTTTAAATATTATGCCATGTACTTTTCAGACAGGCTTGCATACCTCTTTTGGAGGCACTTCAAATGCAATCTCTACTGGAATCTTCATCCTTATGACTCCCAAGTGAAAGAAGAAATTTTTCAGTGTCATTTAGGGTCATTGCTGATGACCCAGCATTTTCTCTGACAGCCTCAATGGTTTTTGCCTTTTTTTTGGCTTTATATATCATATCAGATACCCTTCTCCGACAGGCCTTAATAGTTCGTTCTGGGCCCCCAGCTGTATTCACATTGTTTACCACAGTCTGCCAAATACGGTTTTTATCTTCTTGATTAACAGTTCTTCCAAACATTTCTCTGTAATGACATCGAACAGCATTCAGCAAAATTTTATTCTCTGCAGGTGAAAACTTATCTTGCCTCTTGGGATGAGCAGACATCTAAAAAAAACAAACAACAAAAGCAAAACAAAACTAAAATGAAATAGACAGTAATGCATTACATGTATGCCTTGGCATTCATTTACATATTGTCATTACTGTTCAAAACAGTTGCATAAGGTTAATAATTTGCCGTTTATTTTATTTCTTTATTTTGAGTTTAATGCTTACAAACTAATCAGTTACAACAAAATTATGAGAACAGTATAAAAGAAAGTAAAACTTGCTATTTTACACATCTAAACAAAAAAAAAAAAAAACTCCACTCCCTAGAAGCCCTCTTCATCCTAGAGAATGCTGATATCTGTGTGGTCACTGAGACATGGTTTAAAGCCACAGAGAACACACTGACATTGCAAGGTTTATAAGGCCTTCTACAAATTTAGACCAGCTACTACACAGATAGGGACTAAAAGTGGAGGTGTCTTTATTTTACGTCAAAAATAAATATACTTCAAGGCTGGTCAAACAGAACAAAGCACTTGAGCTTCTACACGTTCAAATCACATAGGCAAAATCCAATACCACTTCCTTTCAAACTATAGCTCTCCCTCTATAACCCAGAAAACCCATACGACACATGTAAACGTATTGGAAACACCCACCATCCAACCTAATACCATATACATGGGAGAGTGTAATTACCTCACTATTAACTGGGAATCATGTATGACACCACATGTAGAGGCACAGAGATTCCTGGATTTTGAAAACACAAACTCCCTCGAACTGACCGTCAGTACACCAACCAGGGTTGCAAATATACTGGACCTGGTCCTCATTACTATGGGAGAGTGCTGCACATCTCCTAGGGTAGTATCTTCTCTGGTAACATCAGACCACAAAAATGGTCTCCTTTGAAGTAAAAATAAAATCTGGAACTCCAGCTAACTCTGGAATATTCAGAATGTACAATAAGGCTAACTTCTTACTATTAAGTGATAACCTGGCAAAATTTCAAACCCCCATAAACCCTGAGAACACTGCTGCCTATGCAGAATTACTTAAGGAAACCCTACACATGCATGTTAATATCTGCACTGAGGCAACAATACCCACCAGGAAGAAGCATTAACTCTAAAAATAAGCCACCCTGTTGGAATCACAACATCAATAGGCTGTAAAACAGAAGGAAGAAAATCATGGCAAAAATTAGAAGGTGCAGCACTGAGCAGGATAAAGCCAAATTATGGGTACGTTTGGCGTCCTAGGTAAGAAGAACCACAACACATTCTTTAGCTATGACATCTTGCTTCTTGCAACAATCAGACATCTCAAAGATCTGCAACCTCAAAGGCAATACACAGTTATCTGCAGAGCTCATTGTAAATGGAGCCACCTACACTGAGCCAAAATATGTAGCAAACCTACTGGCAGACAAATTCAGCTCCAACTTTAACCTTTGCTCCCCCTCAACCTTCCCTCATGTAATACCATCAAATATAACTCTCCCTTCTATCACTGGGAAATGGGTCCTCAATACTCTCTTTAAGGCCAAGAACACTGCATTAATAGGCCCAGACAATATCCAAGGATGCCTTCTAAATAGCATGAAACATGACCTATCAGGGCCTCTGGAATTACTATTCTAACTGCAGCCTCCAAACAGGCTTCATGCATCATGAATGGAGAACAGCAACAGGAATCCCTCTGCACAAAGGTGGACAATCTACAGACCCTGGATACTACAGACTCGTAAGTCTCACTAGTCTCATTTGCAAAGCCATGGAAAGAATTACCATGGAAATGATCAGTAATGATATGGGAAACCAGATACTGAACCCAACCCAGTTTGGTTTTGTCAACTGCAGGTCATGTCTGCTCAACCTGGTGGATTTCTTTGAGAAGGTCACCAAAGCAATGGATAAGGGCAAAATGGTTCACATTGCCTACCATGACCTGGCCATGGCATTTAACACAATACCCCACCCAGGCAAAGTTGACAAAATCAAGCGGTTTGGTATAAACCCTTAAGTTATCAAGTGATTAGCCAGCTGTCGCACAGACAGGACCCACAAAATTAGAATTGGGGAGTCCACCTGTATAAACAGGCCTGTCACAAGCAATGTCCCTCAGATATTAGTCCTGGGACAACTCCTTTTTGGCATTTACTTCTCTGAAGTCAAGGCCAATGTCAATGGCCTCTGGATGACTAAATTTGTAGGTGATTGCAAATTAGGTGCTGTCACTGAATCCCCACTGACACAAATATTCTCCAGGAGGGGCTGATACAGACAAACAACTGGTGTCAGAGCCCTGGACTAAAACTAAATGCCAAGTAATGCATAACAATATCCTTTGGGAAGTCATCCACCCCTGGTAACTATCATATTGACAACACACCCCTTAGAGTTGACCCAATAGTCAGGGACTTGTTGACACACACACAGGCAGTAATCGAGCTTTTGACCATCATGTGTCTACCGTAGTGAGGAAATCATTCTGTGTTGTGCAACTTATAAACAAAGGTATGACATCTAGGTCCAAGGAAGTCATTGTTCCACCATATTCGGCATTCATCAGATCTATCATTGAGTACAAACAATGCCCCCTTGGGTAACACCTAACCAGGCATATCCAACAACTGGAACGTCCACAGAGGTTCCTCACTAAAAGAATACAGGGCATAAGTAACATGTCCTATGCAGACTGCCTCAAAGCCCTATCTCTGTATTCTGTCTCCTACAAGCTGTTGAGGGGAGCTCTATGAATGGCATACAAAGCATTGTCAGACCCCACTCTGGTGGACGTCTTGTGTATCTGCAAAACAAACATTACCAGAGTTACCTGTTCTAAAGACTTAAACCTTGACTGTGATATAAATAGGACCTGCTAGAGAGACAGGTATGTATCCCAAGGGTCTACTTGAAAAGACCGAAAAACCACTTACCCGAATACAAAAAGACCGAGACGACAACACCAAATCTTCATTTAAATGACTCCTCACATAACCGACAATTTACCCAGGGAAAGGAGGCAGCTGGCCAACATTTGGAAGTTTGCCCTTTTCCCCACTATAGTGCGATCTCGGAGTTGGTATAATTAGTTAGAGGGGCATGGGGAGTGCAACCCCCCCCACATTGGGGTGGGTGGGTGGATGACCCCCCCCCACACACACACACACACACACTTGTATAGGTTCGAAGTACTTCTGTGTGGCTTCTTGTGATTGTTAGCTAACCACCTCCTTTCCCTCAGTACGATGTTGTGTGGAGTTGGTTAACTGATGATTTAGTGTTTTCATCTCGGTCATCTCGTCTTCAGGTATGTGGGTTTTTGTTTATTTGAAGTAGACCCATATCCCCAATACTACCCATTCTCTGAAACAGGCTCCCCATTCATGTGAAGCAGAGTTCCTCGCTAACTCAATTTAAGTATAACTTGGACAACTGGATGGGGAACAGGAAATTCATCCCTGGTTTTGCACCTATATGAACACAGGCAGCCTGTAAATTGTTAATTTCCCAGGTCTCTGGTTGTAAATGTTTACTCTCCCAAGCCCCTGCTTAAACTTTTCAAGGGTAGCAGAACATGTCAGGAATTTGGGATGCATGACTAGGCTTAAAAAGGCCCTTGTGGTCATTAGCTTAGTATGTGAACCTATGCAAATTTACTTGGATGAAATGTCATGAAAGAAAAATTCAAATAATAGTATCAGAAACTATAGTTATGTACTTACCAAAACAACAGATCCCTGTTCTCTGCTTTTTGTCCAGTTCAACACATGGGTTGTCAGATTCAACTGTATCCAACCTCGGCACCAATTCTAAAGCTTCTTCGGTTCCAGTGCTCTGACTCTTCTCCCATCCTTAGTTCTACGTACTTCACCCTCATACCTCAGATCAAGTCTGCCCCCACCTTACACAAATGACTTATAACATTGCAAATATAAGAATAATAGCAACTAAGATAAAACAAGAGAAGAGAAAGGAACAGAAGGACTGTACCCAGACAGAAAGTTACGTAGCAACCACCCGGTCAACCCAAAACATGTGTCAATTTAAGAAGAGGTATGAGGAATGGAGGTTGAATTGGATGGAAATCAAACAACATGCATCTATCATTGTGTTAAGTATACAACTTTCATACCCAATGTTGTCTATTTTCATCTGATTCAACATATGGGACCAATTTCCAAGCTGACTATCTGGGTGGTATCAAGAAAGAACATTCCTGAGGATGGTGGAACCAAAACAAGTATTTTCTGTCATCTAGACTGTACATCCAATTTATAATGAGACAGAAAAGTATGGACTGTGGTTATAATGAGATGCAAAAGTATGGATTGTGGACCAAGTCGCATAAATGTTAATGGAAAGCCCTATGGAAAAGGCTATGGAGATAAATACTGCTTTAATGGAATGAGCTTTAGGCTTACACTGTAGAGACAAATTATTTTTGTTATAGAAAGAGGAAATGCAGTTTGACAACAATCTTGAAAGGGTAACTTATCAACAGCTTTACCTAACATTGGCTTTAAAAAAGCAATAGACAACTGATCAGAATTCCTGCCTGAATTGTTTTGTTCTATGAAGACAGAATCTGAGTTCACGATGAACATCTAACGTGTAGAATGTATTTGCCTTTGTATGAGTGCCTGGGAAAAAATACTGGCATGTCTATTGAATGATTTAAGTTTACTTTGGATGCCACCTTACAAAGAAAGAATGCATGAGTTTTAAGAGAAATTCTGTCATTGTGGAACATCAGATAGTGATGTATGTACGAAAGTGCCTGTAATTCCGAAATCCATCTAACTGATGTGACTGCTACCAGAAAAAGAAGTTATGTCCTTACCATAATGTTCAATCTGTGTTGTTGATCTTCATTCATTCTTGATAGATGGACTGGTTTCTGACTTCTCGGAACTGACTCGGCCATTATATAGCTCACACCAGCCAAAAAGTCTTGAACTAAGGCTCTACCCACAATGCCATTCTCCCCATTACCTCAGATCGAGTTTGCAAGCTAGTGTAGGAAAAATAGAAACCCTGTCTAAGGTATAACCCTATAATCTCCCAGGGCCAGGTCCAATCCTCCAGAAGTCTTTCGGAGGAGGCTGGAATGTCGAGAATGAATAACGATCGACAACACAGATGGAACATTTGATAAGACAACTTTTGATACTGGTTTACCCAATCCAATTCCTGAAAAAGATACAGATAATTGGTCCAATTTTCTAGAAGATTTTGTTCTGTCCAAGTAAAAACATAATTGTCTGTAGACATCCAGCAGATGTAAACACTATTCTCCTTTGTTTGAGAAGTTTGGAAAGAAGACTGGCAAGTCTATGGACTGGTTTATATTAGATTCTGATATCAACTTGGGGAGGAAGGTCAGGTCGATTCTGAGTGACACTCACTCTTTGTGAAAAATTGTATAAGGATGTTGCACGGATAAAGCTTGCAATTTGGAAATCCAACTGGCAGACGTGATAGCCACTAGGAAGAGAGTTTTCCAAGGCAAAAACTTGAGGTCGCAAGTAGCTGCTGGTTCAAAGGGTTGTCGAACTAGGCATTGTAAGACTAAGGTCAAATCCCAAGGTGCTATAGGGTCTTTGAATGGTGGTTTTAAATGTAAGGTGCCTTTTAGAAAAAGCTTGCATCCACGGTGACACTTTAGGGAATGATCATCAAATCCATTATGAAGGTTAGAAACAGTGGCTAACTGAAACCTTAATTGTGGAAGTGTAAGCTCTTGCTTCAAATAAGGTCACTAAATATTCCAAGACCTTATCAGCTGGAGCTGAAAAGGGGTCTATGTTGTTCATACAGGCCCAAATCGAAAATCTTCTCCATTTGCTATGGTAAAGTTTTTTGCTGGACGGTTTATGAGAAGCCAGAAGAATCTTTTGTACTGAAAAGGGTACGTTATTTTGCCTGGCAATTACTGGACTTGGAGATACCAAGCCATTAGCTTGAGATTTTGGAGATTGGGATGCACCAGGCCCTGAGAGTGAGACAGCAAGTCCGGAGCTGGGTTTTGAATCCAAGTGCGGTGAACCAGATGAGGGCAAAGAAAGGGGAACTAGATGTGGCAGAGCCAAAAGGGTGCAATGAGAATCACTTTGCTTCTCAACCTTTAAGCTTTCTTCAAAAACTGGGGAATCAGTGGAGTTGGGGAAAAGGCATAAAGAAGTCCCAGGAGCTAATCGAGGAGAAGACTGTCCCTCGGGGACTCCCCACAAGGGGGAATTAGGGCAAAGTAGCTGCTGCATTTGTTCTTTATCAGAGAGGCAAACAGATCACAGCAATGCTGGCCCCAATGACGAAAGATCTTCATCTCTATGTTGTGCTTGAAAGACCACTCATGAGGCAGGAGAATGCATCTGCTCAATTTGTCTGCAATCACGTTGAAGTTTCCCGGGATATGCATTTTTATCAGAAAGCGGTTGGAAGCGATAGCCCATTGACAAATTCTGACAGCTTCACGAAATAGAGGATAGGATCTAGTTTCCCCCTGCTTGTTGATGTACCAGACCTACATGTTGTCTAATTGGATTGCAACTGTCCCCAAAGGAAGGACAGACTGGAATGCTTGCAACGCTAAAAGCACTGCCTTCAATTCTAGGATATTTATATGTAACTTGGCCTCTTGTGGGGACCAAGTGCCTTGAAAAGTCTTTTCCAGATAATGCCTCCCCCCACCATCTGGGAAGCATCAGTCGTCACTTTGGCTTTGGGTGGAGAGGAAGAAAAAGTGCAACCCCATAGATTTTCTTCAGGCTTCATCCACCAAGCTAGATCCTTTTTGCAGCAATTTGTTATCAGGATTAGATGGGACATTGCATGCATTACAATCAACCACTGCAATGCCAAAAGCCATTGCAAAACCTCATGTGATACCTTGCTAGGGGTACTAAGATTATAGTTGCTGCTATGGTTCCTAGAGTCTGAAGCACCAGACGAGCAGGAACTTTGTGTTGGGAAATGACTGCTTGAACTTGCAACCTTAGCTTTATCAACCTGTGGAGGGGAAGGGAGGATACACAGGAAATTGTATTTAGTCTTGCCCCAGTAAACTCTAAGTCCTGTGAAGAAGTCAGTTGTGACTTTTCCATGCTGATTGAAATGCCTAGCACCTCATTGAGATGCAGTACAAAGTCTGTGGTCCACACCAGTGGATGTCTGGAGGGGGTGGTGAGGAGCCAGTCATCCAGATATGGAAATACTCAGAATCCTCATAGTCTTAAGTGAGCTGTTATGACTGCCGTGCATCTGGTGAACACCCTGGGGGCTGTGGTGAGGCCAAAGGGTAGTGCTTGGAAATGGTAATGTCTGGCTCCTAGCTCCTAGCTGGAAGCAGAGATATCTTCTGAGGGCTTGTCCATCTTTATGTGGTAATACGCTTCCTGAAGATCTATTTAAGCACATCCAATCATTCTTCTCCAGGAAAGGAAGGATAGACTGAACTGTGACCATATGGAATTTTATTGTACAAACTTGTTCACTAAGCTGAGATCTAGACCTGGTCTCCAGTCCCGTCTTTTTTGGCACTAAAAAGAATCTCAAGTAAAATCTGGATCCTATTTGGTCTTGTGTAACTTCTTGGATGACCCTTTTGTGGAGCAGCTTTTGAATTTCTACTGCTGCTGAATCTCTCTGGGTGGAACATTAGGGAATTTGCTTTTGAAACATTGGTAAAAGACTGAAGGGGATATGGTAACCTCTGGTGATAATTCTCTGCACCCAGGTATCTGAGGCTATTGAAAGCCAGGCTGAAAGGTGCAGGGAAATTCTTCCCTTAACTGCTTCCAGAGGTAAGCAATCACACCTCTATCCAGGAGCGCTGGTAGAGTTCTCCAGAGAAGAATCTCTGGAGCACTGATTACGTGGACCCCTTCTGCCATGGTGAGGACATATTCCAATAGAGTTCCCCCTCTGCCCCAGGGGAAGTATTCACCACATGTGTCATGAAAAGGCCCCTGGGATTTCTTG
Organism: Protopterus annectens; assembly: GCF_019279795.1. NCBI lineage: Eukaryota > Metazoa > Chordata > Ceratodontiformes > Protopteridae > Protopterus > Protopterus annectens. The sequence continues at coordinate 1,904,461,519 of NC_056732.1, read as the reverse complement.
AACTACATTTTCCCACTCATCTGATTCCTAGAATAGGATCGTTGAGCAGTAGAAAAATGAACGCCCACAGCAGAAAGGGTCTTTCTGTCTTTTTCACACCTGGCTAGTGTGCCTCTAACTTTCAGGCCAAACAAAGAGGAACCGTCAACAGGAGTGTTGATGAAGGAAGACTTGAAGGGTTCCGCAAAGTCACACAAGCACATCCAGGCATGTCGCCTTATGGCAATGCCTGAACCCGCTGCTCTAGATGTCCCTTCGGCTGCATGAGCTGTATGGACAAGTTTGAAATAGACTCCAGGGTGGCAAACTGTGAGTCAACCTTATCTCATATCTCATGAGATACAGCTCTAGCAAGGGTGTTTGAAAGCTCAGTTATCAGGTCCCTTTGGAGTCTAGTAAAATGTGCTAAGAATTTCAAAGACCTAATAGTGAAAGTCGATGATGCAAAAACCCACTAACCAAATCTGTCCATCATCCTAGACTCTCTGTTAGGAGGATGGACAGTAGAACTCTCCTCAGTGAGTTCCTTCTTGGTGGCTGCCACCACCATAATGGCATCCACTGCTAGACCCTTTGTCTAATGGGGATGATCTGGGGCTGTTAAAATTTTATCTGGTCTCTGGGGAATGCAACCAAGAGCCTTCCATGCCCACTGAACAATCAGCTTAATTAGATCATCAGTGGGTGGGGTCAGCCAGGAAGAAGATGGGTGGGCATGAAAAGCTTGCAAGAACACAGATTCCTCAGAGGATGGGTTTGAGGGCTTCCAATCACCAATATGTTTCAGGATTTTCAGGATGTCTCCAAAGGAGACATCTTCAGGGGGTGACTGGGGGAACCTTCCCCTTAACTGTAATCTATGTCTTCCCTAACTGATTCTTCTGGAGAATCTAGATGCTTCCTCTTGCAAGTCCCCTTATGGGGTGGTTTCTCAGGGGAGGTTCTGAGGAAGACACCAAAGAGGAAACACACTGAACAGGGATGTCTTGCAGCTCTTGTGCCTGCTGCCCAGACATAGTAGATTGAGACAGCTGCGAGCCAGAGGACAGGAAAATATGACAGTCCAATGAAGAAGGAGCCAGCTGAGAGCCTGCTTAGGCTAAAGCTCTCTCCATGATCTGGCCCACCTGAAGAGGGATGGGAGCCTGGCACTGAGAAAGACAACCTTGGAACCGGGGTCACACCCTGCTCCAATGAGCCATCCTCCAGAACAGGAGCTGGGGGAGGGTTCGGAATCACCATGGTCCCTAGAGCCAAAGAAGGTGCTGTAGACACAGATGGAACTGTACAGTGGGTCTCGGAACCAACAGCTAAACCCCAGTCCCCGCTGTACAATAGAGCCAATGGTGCCGAATACAACAAAGATGACCCCGGTACCGAGGTAAGGTCCATAGTCAGCACTGAAGCAGCTGGTACTGGCAGTGAAGTGTAGGGTTTCACGCCTGGGACAGAGATTGAAAGAGGATAACCTGGTGGAGTCCTTGGAGAATAAGCCTTGGTTCCAGAAGGGAGAGAAATCTGTGTAGGTGCAGGAGACCCCAGGCCACCAAAAGCAGGTCCACCAATCTGACAAAGTCCACTTCAGACAGACTTCTGGAAGAAAGGATCAATACTCCCAAGGGAGACTCTGGTCTATCAACAAAGGGGCTGGGGAGTTGACTGAAAAATGTGTCAACAGACGGGAAATATTCAGTCCTTGGAGGTATAAATGTTTCAACTTTCGGCACCGTCTGTTGCTGTGCAGAATGGGAAGCCAGAACTGAATGAGAGGAGAGTGAAGCTGGTGCAGAAGATATTGTTGGTGCCAAAGAGGTTGTTGGCACTGAAGCAGTGGTTGGTGCTGAAGTAGTCAGTATTGGTGCAGTAATCATTGGTACTGAGGGAGACTGAACAGCTGTTGGTGCCAAAGTTACTTTTTCAGTCAATTTAGATAGTTTCACTCTCGGTTCCATAGAACCAGACAGAACCAGCAACTTATGAGATTTCACATGATGTGCTAATGGTGAGGTTGGCACAGAATGGCTTCTCTTTTTTGAATCAGGTTTTGAAGATTTAGATGTCTCAGGCTTAGATAGGGCTTCTTCAAATGAACATTTTAACAAGCCTTTCAGAATGAGCTTATTTCGTTTCTCTGCAAGTGTACGGGCACTGAAGACCTAACAAATCTTACAAGTGATATCTAGATGGGGTGCACCCAAACAGTACATGCAAGAAAGAAGCCCATCAGAATTGGGTAATTTTCTACCACAATCCTGACATTGTTTGAAACCTCATGGCCCTTTTTGTTTTTCTGTCACGTCTAATCACACTCGTACGCACACAAACAGATAATAAGGGAAAAGGGTTACTTATTTATATATATATACATATATATATATATACATATATATATATACATATATATATATATAAATATATATATATATATACATATATATATATATATATATATATATATATATATATATATATATATATATATATATATATATATATATATATATATATATATATATATATATATATATATATATATATATATATATATATATATATACACATATATACATATACATACATATATATATATATATATATATATATATATATGTATATATATATATATATATATATATATATATATATATATATATATACACACACAAATATATATATATATATATATATAATTTATTTATTTATTTTACATTTGTTAACCGGGTTAGACTGGCTGAGCTTTTGGCTCATTTTCAGCAGAGACCTGGGGAGAAAAGCTCCTCAAGACTAGAAAACAATTTATTAAATTTTAGTAACATAGTAGTAACAATCAGCTATAGGATCTTACAAGCAGAGACCTGGAGAGAAAAAAAGCTCCTCAGGCAATTCAATTATACAGAGTATTAACAAACTGGCAGACAAGTATGTGAGCTGTTACAAACAAAGTTTTAAACAATTAGCAGAAGAAAATGTGACTAGTTACAAATATTATTTAAGCTGCTTAGAGCAAAATGAGTTAATAGTTAGGCAGATGTTTATTTAAAGTGGGTAGGATCTAGTTGTATAGGAGTTTGGAAACAAGAAAGGAAAGTAAGAATGGCTAGTAGGGGAGGTAGAGTCTAGGAGCCAGACTAGACAGGTAGGTTGTTTTGAGGCTGTAAGAATTAAGAGTGGGTGGAGATAGAGGAAGGGAAGAGGTAGAAGAGGCATGGGAATAGTGTTAGAGATACATTAAGAGTGAGGTGGTGAAAGGATGGTGGTTTCAGGGTGACTGGCTACAGAATATATATATAAATATAGATATATTAAAGAAAAGCTCTACCAACAATGGTATAGCAGTATTACCTAAAAAGGTAAGAAGAGGAAAAGAAATATACCAAAGATGGTATCCAAAGATTACCAAAGGTAGAAAGGGGAGAAAAGCAAGATACCAATGATGGTAATGAGAAATACCATTAGGTAAAGAGGTGGGCAGGATAAAATGGAAAGCACTCACACACCCAGAAAAAATATAGAAAAGTATCAAACAATGATATAGTTATGTTTTTAGCAAAAAAGATTGCTAGAAATACATTAATTAAAAGCACTTAGCTGAGAGTATCAGCTAATGAGTCTAATTTTCAGAGGGGCAAATGAGATCTGAGGTAATGGGGAGAAGGGCATTGTGGGTAGAGTCTTAGCTCTAGAGTTTTTGGCTGGCGCGAGCTATATAATGGCTGAGTCGGTTCTGAGAGGTCTGAACCGAACCCATCTGTCAAGAATGAATGAAGACTGACATCTCTCTCAACTTTCTGATTTAAAAGCCTGCATTTGCACTTGTTTCCCACTTTTCCTGTGACTAGTCTAGTCCAGATATAGATTTGGTTTATCCAGGACTGTTTATAAGCTCCTGAGCCCCCCAAGCCTTTCTGCATTGGAGGGAAGCCTTCTAGCTTATCAGTGGGAGTGGTAAGCATTAGGTAGCCTATCTACCACATAAAGAGTGGTTTCTGGCCCACAGATTGTATATATTGGCTGTTTGGGCAGTTTTTCCATCTCTCTCAACTTTCTGATTTAAAAGTCCGCATTTGCACTTGTTTCCCCCCTTTCCTGTAACTAGTCTAGTCCAGATACAGATTTGTTGTGTCCAAGACTGTAAGTTTCTGAGCCCCCCAAGCCTTTCTGTGCCAGAGGGAAGTCTTCTAGCTTATCAGTGGAAGTGGTAAGCACTAGGTAGCCTATCTACCACAAGAAGAGTGGTTCATGTCCCAGAAATTGTAGTTTATTGGCTGTTTGGACAGTTTTTCCATCTCTCTCAACTTTCTAGTTTAAAAGCCCATGTTTGTGCTTGTTTTCCACCTTTCCTGCAACTAGTCTAGTCCAGATACAGACCTGCTGTATCCAGGACTGTATGTAAGCTTCTGAGTGGTGCCAAAGTCTGCTCTTCAATTTTTCCCTTAGATCGACTAGTTCTCTCCTCTCCTGTACTTATACTAGCTGATAGTCTAGCACTTTACCAGACTTCTTGTAGCAATTATTGTAGCACACAAAAGTGCTATCAGCACTAAACGTTCTACAAGGAAACAGATCCAGTACTTATTATCAATGCCCACCCCTCCAGACATGTCTAAAGGTCAGTTCCCTGTGCTTTCTCCTATTAACCTGGTGAACTTGGGCTTCCTGAGGCAATGTAGCAACTGCCTCACGTACACTGACAACCCTCTCCCCTTGCCTTCCAACACTCAGACTTGCGAGATGCGCACTTATATATCCAAATTGGAAGCCACGCACTCTCCAGCCAAAACCGGAGTAGCTGGTCAAGAGGAGAAGGTCAACACTTGCACCACACCACATGGAACACATAGCCATCCAGAACACACACCAGCACTGCCGTCACATAAAAACACAAACCATACACCCACCTTCGCAGAGGTTCTCAATAAAAACTACCCAAGCAGCAGACACCTCCAAGACAGAAACGCACTCGACCACCACAACACAACACTAATCATGAGACACATAACGCTCCTAAACAGTGTGCACTCAATCAAAGCCCCCTAAGGCAAAACAGCATGCCCAACACACTAGTCATAGGTGACTTGATAGTGATGCACACTGATGTCCCACTCACTAGGTTGATTAAGGAGAAAGTAACAGTTAGCTGCCTGTCAGGTGCCAGGATCTGCCACATAATGCACGCACTCAAGTCCCTCAATAACAGGTACAAATATGACTCTGTCATTGTACATGTGGGTGTGAGTGACCTGAGATGTACCTCCCTGGACTACATGAAAAGAGACATGGAGGAGCTCTCGGATTATGTAGCCCAGGTGGGCATGACTCTAGCCCTGAGCAGCATCTTACCATCACCCAGAATGATACTACAGTACAAGCAGAAAAAGATTGATTTCAACAATTGGCTAAGTTTCTGGTGTCATTCTAAGGGGCTCCAGTATCTGTTTGCCTGGGATAACATGATTGACAGACCTCGATGCTTTGCCAGAGATGGCCTGCATCTGTCACCCCTGGGCTTCCGGATACTGGCCAAGGCTCTTGCAACCCCTATACTGCCTTTTTCAGGTGGCGTTCCAAAGATCAAATTACCAAGTAACAGCTACAAACAAATGCAATCTGAGGGTCATGCGGCTCAAAGCTAGAAGTCTAAATCTCATAATGCACTCGCTCAAAGCACTCCTTAAAATGGAGAACATCAACATTTGTGCTGTAATAGAGACCTGGTTCATGGCAGCAGAAAGCACCCCTGCACTACCAGGCTATAACTCATTCCACACCTTGCGGCTCCAGAACTTGGACCAAAGCTCCAAAAGAGGTGGTGTTTCCATATTCATAAAAGATGCACACACCTCCAGACTGGTAGCCAATGTAATGCATCAGAGATACTTCAGGTGCAGATAACATTGGGTAAGACAGCGATTCAGGTCGTAGGCTGCTTTTGGTCCCCAACCAAGTCTCAAGACACTCAGTCCATGTTCCTAAGCACCCTAGAGAATATTAGGGTCTAATCTAATACTCGCTTTCTAGGCGACCTCAGCTACTCCTCCATTAACTGGGTAAACTACTCCTGTACCAATACAGTTGCCCAAAGTTTCCTGGACCAGCTCATTCTTACCCCCACTACAGGTAGCAACATCCTTGACCTGGTCATTACTAAAATGGGTGACCGTTGCTCCACACCACTAGTCAGCTCCTCCCTGGTTAAATCCGACCACTAACTAATCACCTTGGAAAACCATATCCTCCCACCCCACAAAGGTAACCACCATGAAAAACCTCTCCAAAGCTAACTTTGGGCTCCTAAAAACAGAGGTGGCTAATAGCTGTGTTTCATATGCTTAGTCAAACACTCTGCTTATGCTATGCTGTCATAACAAGGCCAAAATATGCATATCCATAGCTAGTGGGGTTTGGCTTTATTGGCCTGAAATTGTCCAATAAAACGACTTCAAATGTAAAAGTCATGGGAAATCAGAATTGTCATATAGCTGAAACACCTGATGTTCATAAGGGTCATTTGCATATATCCCATGTGCTTCTGTTACAGGAGGTTTGGGAGGTCACTCATTGGAAGTTCTAGCTTGGCTGGAGTTTTCATTTAGTTTTGTCCACTCAGGAATCATAGAAAAACTCATTAAGCTTGGCATCAACCCCTATATCATAAGGTAGGTTGCAAACTGGCTCACAGATAGAACCCACAGTGTGAAAGTAGCTGACTCCAAGTCAGACTGCTGACTAGTCACGAGTGGAGTCCCACAGGGTTCGGTCCTGGATCCTCTCCTGTTTGGTATCTACTTCTCTGAAGTCTAGGCCAACACAAAGGGACTCTGGCTGAGAAAGTTCGCAGACAATTGCAAGTTGGGAGCTATTATTAACTCCCCAAGTGATGTTGACATCCTACAGAATGGCCTCTCTGAGACCAATGACTGGTGTCAGAACCATAGCCTTAAGCTCAATCCCCAAAAATGTGACATCATTCATTTGGGAAAAACCCAGTTCCCATGAATTACCACATTGATGGTAGTCCACTGAACACAGAAGGCGTTATAAGAGATCTGGGAACACAGGTTGACACCAAAAATCTCTTTTGATCACCACATTGCCACTGTGGTCAGAAGTCCTTCTATGTAGCACATCAAATTACTAAGGGCATTGCATCCAGGAAGAAAGAGGTCATTGTCTCCCTCTACTCTTCCCTCATTAGGCCAATCATCGACTACAATGCCCCATTTGGCATGTACCAAACTAGACACCTGCAACAACTGGAGAGGCTGCAAAAGTACCTCCACAAAGAGGATCCTAGGCCTTAAACACTTGTCCTAGATACGATCTCTGCCTGACTTACAAAGCCAGCTCTGTTAAGAATGCTGCATCTAAAGAAATCCCAATCCCTCCACACCACACGCTCCAGAGACCTCAACCTCATTACCACGACTAACAGAACATGCTGGAGGGATAGGTTCATAACCCAGAGACTGCCCATGCTATGGAGCAGACTTCCCATACATGTCAAGCAGAGCACCTCGCTGACCCTCTTCAAGAGAAATATTGATGAGTGGATGGGAAACAGAAAATTCACCCTGGGGATAACTCCAGTAGCTCAACTTAACAGAGGCACTGGGAACTAAGGTGGGTGGCACTATGCCAGGGTAATCCTATGGCTAGGCTTGTAAAGGCCCCAGGGCCATTAGCCTCGTACACACCTGTGAACCTATGAACTGTTTATTAGATCAGGAACTTTAGATGTACTGTGGCTGCAGGTTCAAAATGGGGTTGTGTTACAGCCTGAACTGTAATGGTGATATCCCAAGGGGAAACTAGGCCTCTGATGGGAGGGTGTAAAAGAAAATTTCTTCTCAAAAAGGCTTTAGAAATCTTTAGGGAAGTTATAGAAATGTCATTATAGCCAATGTGGAAGTTTGATATAGTTGCCCTTTGAAATTTTGATGGTGGACTAACTGGAGCCAGAGTCAAAAAGTTCAGATACAAATTCTGAGATGGACTGGAGAGGTGCTAAGAAAGTAACTGTACTGGGAAGCCTGGCATCTCTGCCAAAACTGAATAAATTATGTGGTTAGCTTCATGGACTTCTGGTCTGCAGGAGGCAGTCTGGACATATGAGTCAGAAGATCTGGATACTGACCAACATCCATGGTAGATGTACTGGCAGATGCCACAGAAAGGGGAACCATGTTTGTCAGGGCCAG
>NC_056732.1:1904433321-1904448321 GCF_019279795.1 Protopterus annectens | reverse complement strand
TTGAATCAGATGAAAATAGACAACTTAGGATACAGTCTACAATCCGAAAGTCTCAAAAAAAACCCCTGAAAATTAGTGTAAAATCCTCTACCAGGTCCACAGTAGACTGTCACAAAGATATGAAATCGTAAGGATCTCTTGAAGGTAGACTCCACCTCACATGCCCAAATACAGGACTGTAGCCTATTCCAGAGGACAGGAGCAATAAATGAAAAAGACACTCTACCAGCAGTGCTTCAGTAATGGCTAGCAGCCCCACATTAATGCCATATGGGACACAAAGTCATTGCAGTTCTTTCAGATAAGTAAGACCCAGATTACGCAGTGAATGAAAAGTGAGAACTGAGATTTTAAAGATGTAATGATCTGCAAATGGCAGCCAAAGTTGATCCTGGAGAACTGATGTAATGAAACTAGTAATAGGGACACCAGAGATCAGCCTGGTGACAGAGGTCTACACTGCTGCAGGTGCCATAAATCACTATAGTAGTCCAAGCAGGACACCAGTGCATGTCCTACTGTCAGAAGCTCCACTCCAGATAAACAGTGTTTACCATTCGTTATTTGAAAATTGGATGTTTTATGGCCAGTTCTGTGGTATAGACGGACAAAGCCTTAACTATCGTCCAGGTGACCCAGCTTCAATAACAACTCAAGTGTATAAGATGCTGGCAAGGGGATCATTTGTCTAGGTGTTCCTTGTAGGGAGGTACGGACCACTGAGGTGAGAAGCTCTCGGACATACCAAGGTGAATGCATGGGGGTGTTTGAGGGTAGGACATTAAATAAAATCCTTCCAGCAAGCAGCATAAAGGGGAATCAGGATGTCCTTGTTGGCCCTGAATGTTACTGGAATAAGTCTGGGGGGACAGGAGGGGTCAGAATACCTGTTGAATAAGGAAGGGCACAAGGATTCTCTGATGGTCAGTTTTTTTCCAGGACACAGCTGAGATCCCTCAAAGGTGAATTTGCTTGTGAGAGGGTCTCATATGCAATAATCCTTTAAACATTTGACAAATCCCACTACTCTCCCTTTAATTTCTGAAGGAACAATATTCTGAACACTGTACTGAATAAAATGAAAGTAGTTTTAGTAACACAGTTCAAAGCACAAAATTCATGGTAAAGAGTCTCTCAATTTTATTAAAAAAGTTAGTTTCAACCCTAAATGATAATAAGAAAAAAAGAAGTTATATACTCACCATAATGTTCCATCTGTGTTGTCCATTTTGATTCTTTTTCAACCTTTGGGCTCGGATCTGATCATTTGGATCCATCTCAGCTGTTGCAATAGCTCGTGGCAACAAAAAAAACTTTCTAGCTTCTCCCTTACCCATAATGCACTCTTCCTAAGTACCTCAGATCTTGTTTGCTGATACAGATAAAATGAATTATTATCATAAAGTATACAGTGAGGCTATCTCTGGAGCTCGTAATATAGGGGTGACAATTTAAGCTCACTCACTATTCTAGGAGTTCAAAGGTAGGGGGTTGCTGGGTGGGCAGTTGAGGAAGAATGAAGATGGACAACACAAATGGAATGTTATGGTGAGTACATAACTTCTTTATTTGATGTTGTCAATTTTCATTCCATCCTAAACCTTTGGGACAGAGCCCCCACCTACCATGGATCCTTGGTGGAATCAAGGAAGGATATTCCTCAATGCCATTGAACTGAATGATGGTCTTCCCCTGGAGGCCAGATCCAATTTGTAATGAGCAACAAAGGTATGGGGAATAGCCCAAGTTGCTGCTACACATATGTTATCAATGGATACTGTAGACTGGAATAGTGATGATGTTGCCATGGCCCTAGCAGAATGGGCTCGTAATGGTTTTGGTAAGGCAATGCCCAATTGGTAATAAATGAAAGAAATACAATCAACGAGCCATCTGGCCAAGGTTAATTTGGTGACTGGTTCACCCAATTTAATATCTCAGAAAGAGACAATTGATCAGATTTCCTGATATCCTTCATTCTATGAAGGTAAAAATGTAATTATCTATGAATGCCCAATAAATGTAATAAGTATTCACCTTTGTTCTCAAATCTTGGAAAGAATTCTGGTTAATGGGCTTATTGATATCAGTCTCTGATACCAATTTAAGTAGAAAGGAGGGATTAGTACACAGTGTGACTGTCTCTGTGAAAAATCAAATGTGGTGGTTGCACAGACAAGGCTTGAATCTCTAAAATTCTTCTTGCAGAAGTCATGGCAACAAGGAATTTGGTTTTCCAAGGAAAGAACTTGAGATCATACTTAGCTGCTGGTTCAAAAGGGGGATGTATAATTGCCTGCAGCATCAAATTTATGTCCCAAGGGGAAGTAGGGTCTTTATAAGTGGGCTTTAAAAGAAGAGTTCCTCTCAGAAATACCTTGCAGAGCTTATGTGAAGCAACTGAAGAACCTAGAAATCCAATGTGAACATTGGATATTGATGCCAGTTGGACTTTGACTGTCAAAAAAGCAGATCCTTCTTTGAAAAGTAAGGCTAAAAAGTCAAGGATATCATAAATAGGAGCTGAGAAGGGATCAATGGTATTTTGGAGTGCCCAGTAAATTAATCATTTCTATTTACTGGAGTATAGCTTATCTGTAAAAGGTTTATGAGAAGACAAGAGAATGTGTCAGACAGGGGAGGAAAGCATAGTTTGTCTGGCTATTAATGGAATTGGAGAAACCAGGCAGTCAGCTTGAGGTTTGGGATATTTGTGTGAATCATGTCTGTTGGGTGAGACAGGAGGTCTGGAGTTGGATCCATAATCTACAGTTGGTAAAGTAAGTGAGACCAAAGAAAGAGGAACCACATTTTTCAATGCCAATATGGTGCGATGAGAAATACTTTGCTCTTCAACCTGGCCACTTTCTGCAGAAATTTGGGGATTAATGGAGTTGAGGAAAAGGCATAAAGAAGACCAGGGGGCCAACTGTGTAGAAGTGCATCCCTTGGTGACTCTGCTTGAGGGGGGATCAGGGTAAAGTAGCTGCTGCAGTTGTTGTTTAGGTGGGAGGTGAAACGATCGCAGCAATGTTGACTCCATTGATGGAATATCCTTTCCGTCACATTCATGTTGAGGGACCATTCATGGGGTAGGAGAATGCACCTGCTCAGTTTGTCTGCTATCACACTGGACTTCTCTGGAATATGCATTACTATGAGAAAGCAGTTGGATGAGATTGCCCATTGTCACATTCTGAGACCCTCTTGACACAAGAGATAGGATCTGGCTCCCCCCTGCTTGTTGATGTACTAGACTACTGACATGCTGTCTGAACTGCAGTCTTCCCCAAGGGGAAAGAATCTTGGAAAGTCTGCAATATTAACAGCACAGCTCTCATCTCTAGGATGTTGATATGCAAGCTGTCCTCTTTGAGGAACCAAGTGTCTTGGACTGTTTTCCCCCAAAAAATGTCCCCTTGCCCTAACTGGGAAGCATATGTGGTCACTGTGGCCTTGGGCTAAAGGGGAACAAATGGACGGCCTTGTAGAAGTTGATCTGATTAAATCCAGCATCTGAGGTCTCTTTGGCATATTTTGGTGATCCTTATCTGAGTTGACATTGGTTGGTGAAGTATAGACCATTGTACTGCTAGCAGCCACTGTAGAATTCTCATGTGAAATCTGGTCAAGGGGACTCACTATTGCCATAGACCCTAGAGCCTGGAGAACCAGTTGAGATGAGATCTTGATGCTGTTGGTTATTTTCCTGATGTGTCATCTGATTGTCTGCACTCTTGGGGGGGAGATGCTATTGTCTTCTTCATGTTGAGAATCGCTCCTATAAACTATAAACTTTGAGTAGGCTCTAGATGGGATTTCTCATAGTTTATGGTTATCCCAGACTGGAACACATCTGAAGAATGTTGTCTACAGCCTTCAATAGTAGATGCCTGGTCTGGGCAGATATGAACCAATCGTCTATGTATGGAAACATCCGGAATCCCTGCAGTGTTAAGTGAGATGCCATTACTGCCATACACTTGGTAAACACTCTGCGGGCCGTGGTGAGAAAAAGGGCAGGACTCTGAACTGGTAATGACTGGCTCCCAGCCAGAAGCATAGGAGCCTCCTGGATTACCTGTCAATCTTTATGTGATAGCACACATCTAGTTGTCCTTTTATGAAACTGGAAGAATGGACTGAAACCATGACCATCTGAAACATGTTGCTTTGAACTGATTTGTTCACGTTGCTGAGATCCAAAATTGGTCTCCAGTCCCCTGTTTTTTGCCACTAAATAGAATCTTGAGTGAGTTCCGGATTCTCTCTGGTCTGGGGGGAAATCTTGGATGACTCTTTTTTATAGTAACATTTGAATCTAAACTGCTGCTTGTTCCCTCTGACTGGATGGAATGTTGGGTATTTTTCTTAAGTGGGTAGGAGGAAGGGAAAGGGTACGATATATACTCTGGAAATGATCCTCTGCATCCAGGTGTCTAAAGTTATTTCCAGCCAGGCTCTCTGGTGCAGGGACAATCAATCCCTGATTGCCTTCACAGGATGGTAATTGGGCCTCCATTCAGGAGCAGTAGAATGGTTTGCCAAAGAAAGTATCTCTGGACCCTTGGTTTTGCAGGCCTCCTCTGTCACGAGAGAAGAGTCTACTCTTAGAATCCCCCCATCTGCCTCTGGGGGAACTACTTCCAGGTGTGTCTTGAAAAGACCTCTGTGGCTTTTTGAACCACATTCTCCCACTACTTAACTGATTCCTTGAGAAGGATCTCTGAGGAGTGGAGAAGCATATGACAATGGCACAGTCTTTTCATCTTTCTCACATCTGGACAATGTGTCTTTTACTTTAGGGCCAAAGAAGGATGTGCTGTCAAAAGAAGCATTGATGAATGAAGATTGAAGGGTTCCACAAAGTCACATAAGTGCATCAAGGCATGCCTCCTGATAGAAATGCCTGAACCTGCTGCTCTCATCTTTCTTTTGGCAGCATGAAAAATGAGCCTCATGGAAGAATTAGAAATAGATTGGAGGGTAGCCAACTGAGAAGTGACAGAAGCCTGTACTGTTTCAGAAACAGCTCCTAAAAGGGTATCTGAAAGCTCTTTAACCAGATCCCTCTGTAACCTAGTGAAATGTGCCAGGTAGTTCATGGACTATAAGGTGAAGGTTGGTGAAGCACAAACATGCTTCTCAAACCTATCCATCTCCCAAGACTAATTGTTGAGGGGATAGATAGAGTAAATTTCTTCAGCAAGTTCCTTTTTAGTGGCCATCGCCATGACCATAGGCACACCCGTAGTCCAAAAAAGCTTGCCCTCTGGAGCTAATTATTTTGCCCGGTGTCCAGGGGGATCAGTTCAATGGAGTACGGGGCTTCCCATGCATGTAGTGATCAACTCAATGAGCTCATCTGTGAGTGGAGTTACCCAGGAGGTAGACGGGCTGGTACTAAAAGCCTGCAGGTACACTGACTCCTCAGGCGAAGAATTGCTGGGCTTCCAGTCACCTCTCTGTTTAAGGATTTCTAGGATGTCTCCAAAGGAGACATCATCTGGAGGTGACTGTGGGGACCCTTTGCCCTTATCGAAGTCCATGTGCTTCCTCTTGCACGTCTTCTTCTTAGGGACTTCCTCAGTGGGGTGCTCTGGGAACATACCAGAAAATGTGGATATGCCCTGCTGGAGGACCTGGGATTTTGATACTCACTGTCCATGTGGAGAGAAAGGTTGAGGCTCTATATGCTGAGATGGCAAGGTAGGAAGCTGAAGATCCAAGGCATAGGCATGGTCTGGACTGCTGATGCAAGCATGGCCCTCTTCATGGCCTCAAAAGTGGATTCCCCATGGGAGAAACAGGACTCTGGATCTGAAAGAACCATCCTCTGAATGAAAATTCCTCTCAGCATCAAGGAGAATTCACCTGAGGCAGAAGCCAGAGCCGAGCTGACCCGGCGCAGAAACAGCTCCAAAAACTTTGGAGTCAACTCAAACACTTCAGACCTAACAGGATGGCTATGGCTTCAAGAGGTCTCTGGCTCCAACTGAACTGAAGAACTCACAGCTAACATTGGATCCAAAGGTATGAGTATCTTTGGATCCAATGCAGAAGGAGCCAGGTGGACTCTGAAGCTTCAGAGAAAGTCAGGGGAGGATGTAGTGGGGGGTATCAGAAGTTCAGAACTCTTGGCCCACACGGGTATGAGCTGAAGATATCCCTGACATACCCTGTGCACCAAAAATCTTCCTCGCCAATCTCTCCACATCTTCTGTCAAACTCTTTGTAGAGTGAGTGGAAATGACAGAAGTTGATTTTGGTCTCTCCAGAAAGGAAGAAGGAACTCTAGATGCAACAGGATCCAGTGAAGGTGAGTAGTGGGTCCTAGGTACATAAGACATACTTTTAGAGGAATCAGTAGCTTTTGGGTCTGGACCTAAGTAGGTCAGAGCCAAGGAATCCTTTGTCTTCACCAATGTAGGATCTGAAGAAGTAGACTGATCCATGGAGTGTTGCTTTTTATCTTCAGATATGAAGAAGTGGATGGATCAGAAATCTTAGGTTTTTTGATCACTGGATCCAAAGAGGAGGTCAGAACCAAGACAGGCCTCTTATCTGTCTTATCAGAAGTCTTAGAAGAAGAAGAAGAAAAAGGGCATGATAAGCCTGATTTGTCTTTTTTACTTTTAGCTATGGAAGGAGCTCCAGACAATGCCTCACTGAAAGAAGAAGGCAGTAAACCTGTAAGAATCAATTGATTTTTACGTTCAACCAGAGCCCTATGTTTGAACACATGGCAGATTGAACAATCCTCCTGAAGGTGGAGTAGGTGCAAACAATATGCACAAAGTATATGCGCATCTGAGTGTGGAATTTTATGGCAGCATTTGGCATACTTCTTGAAACCTGCACGACCTTTTTCTTTTTTTGCCATTTTGTATCACAGAAGACAAGAAAGAGAAAGGAAATATTCTATAAAAGTAAAACACTATTTTAAATTTTTTTGAAAAAAGTGAAATATATACCAACAATAGTAACAGATACATTTACACAAGGTGTAAAGAAAAGGAATACTAACAATAGGATTCATGGTAATGGTACTTTCATATGAAAAGGAAGACAAAAAATTGATAAAGTGAATAAAATGTAGTAGCTAAATAAGGGAGAGAGGTTAAATAATAGTTTTTTGCAGAAAACTGAAACATTTAGACAGTACAAAAAAAATAATCAGTTAAATTTGAGTTATCTAATAGAGAGCAAGTGGTTACCATGTCTAACGTGAAACAGCAGCAAACAAGATCTGAAGTACTTAGGAATGGTGCATTATGGGTAAGGAAGAAGCTCAAGAGTTTTTTGGTTGCCACAAGCTATTGCAACGGCCGAGACAGATGCAAGGGATCAGATATGAACCCAGAAATTGGTGATAAAATGAAAATTTAAGCAGCAAAAAACCAACAAGGACCAAGACAGCTAAAACCATCAATTTAATTGTAAAGTATAAAAGATAAGCACTTTCGGATAATTCCTTCATCAGATCAAAGAACAGCAGTGATATAAAAGGAATCTGCGATATTGTGAGAAATAACTGGAAAATTATAGCCAGCAATGATGAACTTAGGATGATAGTGGGCAAGTTTTTGTATAAAAGGAACAAAAGTCGTAAGCAACTTTTACACAAAACAACTACCAGCTTCAATACAAAGTTGCCTGCAAGTGAAAGGCTCGGGACTTACTGTTGCTGGTGTTGCAAGGCTTGTAAAGAAATATCTAAAAACAACACTTTCATACACCCGATTACAGGGGTAATATACCAACCTAAACTCAAATTGTTGCTCTTGCAATGTGATATATCTTGCCAAATGTGGATCCTGTACTTTGTTTTATGTGGGTAAAATGAACAGAAGATTATAAGACCGCAAATTGCAGCATCTATGTGACATTAGACTTAGTAAAAATACCAATGCTTTATATAGCCCGAGGGCATTTATGCTTCCTAGTTATAGTTTTAGGCTTACGTCAATTTTTAGTATGGGGAACTATAATACCATTTATTTTGCTGTGCCTCTGAACTGAGCAGTGACACTGAGGTAACTCGGGGATATCCCATGATCTCTCCCATCCATTGGTCAAATTTCTCCAGCCAAGGCCATGAGGTGCTCTGCCTCACATATACCGGGATTTTATTCCACAGCATAGGAGTCTTTGGTGATGAATCTATCCTCGTCCACCAGCCCATCCTAGCCGTGTCGAGGTTTAAGTCTCCTTCCTTGTGGCTCTGATGGATCTAGATTTTGAGGTGCATATATAGTTTTATCAAATTGACTGGGCCTATCATGTTATGTTAGGCAAAAGGTCACCTCTGGAGCAGCGTGTGTAAGCTTACTGGTTAGAGCTTGGAGTTCTTTTCAGTCAGGCAGCATAGGACACCCTTGTTTGAGACCCTTTATCCTTTGGTGAGGAACTTTTGTTAGCTGCAGCTGCCGTGCGTCGTCGATCGAATGACACATTGTACTCATTGTACTCAATCTGATGTCTGATGAGGATGAGTATAGGGAGACTATGATTCTTTCTGAGGAATCAGAACTCTTGCAGATAAGGCGGGCAATGTAGTCTTCTAACTACTTTAGCTACATGGGTGTCGTGTCGAATGACAGATCACTATCAACCCCCAGTCCCCTGATACTTTAACTTCTTCAGCCCAGTAAATTCCTTCGTCAGTGGTCTCTCGAACCCAGGACCTTGGTAACATTAGTCTGTATGAACTATATCAGCACAAGTTAAATAAGCCTGAATATAACTTTACTTTCATGGTACTACAGTTATGTGAACCAGATAAAAGAGGGGGTGATATACACAATCGAACAGAAGTGGCAAAAGCCCATTGGATGGCAGATTTACAAGCTGATAAACCCCCAGGGTTGAATGGATATCTTCCCCTAAAACCCATTTTGAGAGAACACAAGCTCAGGCACTGAAACTGTTAACTTGCTATAAGCAAGAACTCTGAACAAGAGGAAAGAGATGTGGTGCAGCTTTGAGTCTGTGATTAGTCAAGTGTTACTTAAACAGTAAAACACACTTTGTTCTTTGATCTGATGAAGGAATTGTCCGAAGGCACTTATTTGTTATGCTTTACAATTAAATTTATGGTTTTAGCTGTCTTGGTCCTTGTTGTTTTTTGGCTGCTTACATTTGTGATTTGTGTGAACTAAGGTGGACTTTTATTCTTTGTTTTCTGGGTTTTCTCCACTTATTCTATAGAATGAAAATTGGCAACATCAGATAAAAAACAGTCTTAGGCAAGAAATAAAGCATAAACCTCTGGAAAAAATGCCAGAAATGTTTAACATAAGAAACAGTTCCAAAATCATGATTTAAATGAAAAAATAATTTAAACTGCTGTAAACCTGCTCAATCACCTGAAATAATCATAAGCCCAAATGTAAAAAACTGCAAAACCAGAATATTTTCCTGTCAAAACTTTCAAATGAAGCTTTTAATAAGCAGTATAGGCCTTATACTGCAAATAAAGTAAAGCCTCAAGCATGCAGAATTTTCCCAATCAGAAAAAAACAGTCAAAGCAGCAGAATACACTATTCAAGCACTGAGAGAAAAAAAGCAGGAGAAAAAAAAAAACAAAAGTTTTTTTTTTTTTTTGTCTGAGCTCAGCAGCTGAAGAGATCCAAAGTACGGAGTAGCCTTCCAAGAGATCTTTCTCTTACTATGGCACTAGAAAACTAAAAAGGTCCTTCCTGTCTGTGGGTATGTAAGGCAGTCCCTGTACTGCCAGGTGACTGGTCTATCACACCCTCATGCAGGCAGTGGGAGGGAGGGACTCTGAGCTTTGGTAGATTGCCAGAGGTGGGTAGCAGGGCACTACTACATGAATGCCAGTAAGGCAGTGTGTTTGCTGAACATCTTGTGAGATGAACATGGCCTGGTCATCATGAAGAAATAAAACAAAGGCTTCAGATGTACCAGAATTAAGCAAAAAGGCCCCTGATCCATAGTCTGTCCCTGGCCCAGGCATCATGGAAATCTTAACGCCAATGACACAGACACTGTCAGGGCATGAAAATAGAAAACTGCTAAAACCTGTCTTATGAGAACTCACAACCCCAAGCCTCCTATGTTGTGAAAATGATGAAGCACATATGTTGAGGTTCTGGCTGACTTTTTGTTAATTTTAACACCTTTATTTATTTATATCACTTAAGACAGAAGCACACATAACAAGTCATTACTACCATTTCTTCCATTTACTCATTTTCTTTCTTTATAACAACTGTATTTCAGTCCAATATTACACAAATCACTCAAATCATGCCTTCCCTTAAACCTCACTCCTCCTCCTGACCATTATTCTGCATGCATTGTTCCCACAAACGGCAATTATTAAAACATAATTTCCTCCATCCCTGTCCAACTATCTTTCCTCCAGTTATCTATCTCTTGTACAATATTCAAAGCTTCAAATAAAGTTGGTTGAGATTTTGATTCACATTTGATTTTTTGGTAGCCAGCAGAATTAAACATAATCAGGCCTTCCTATATCTAGGCAATTCAGATTGTGTGTTCCAGCTCAAAATTATTATTTCCTCAGCTACAACTGTTTGATTCCCCAATATTTCTGATACGGTATTCTGCAAGGAAATTTTTTTAAATCTGCCAACTGATTACACTCCAAAAAATGTGTTCACACACACTTCTTTTTTCTTCAGCGCTCCAACATTTGCTGTCTACCTCAGGAAAACCTCTTTGAAGTCTGGTAGGGGTATAAGAATACCTATGCAAACACGCAAGTAAAAATCCTAAACCTTCCGGACTTTGCTGCATAACTGGGAGTCATACATATGTCCTCCCACTGTTCCCTTCTAAATTGCTTTTCATAGGTTCATAGGTAGATACTAGGCTATCTGCCCTAGGGCATTTATAAGCCTAGCCAGAGTGTAATTGGCTTCCGCCTCCCTATTAGATTAGCCTACTGTGCCTCTGTAAAGTAAGTCACAGAAGGTACCCTTTTAAGATTAGTTTACTGTGCCTCTGTCTAGCAGGGACACAAAAGAGATCCCAGGGGTGAATTTGCGATCTCCCATCCACGCGTCCAGATTTCGCTTGAAGAGGGTCAGCGAGGGGCTATGTCTGACATGAATTGGGATTCTATTCCAGAGTGAGAGGAGCCTCTGGGAAATGAATCTGTCTCTCCAGCATGTCCTATTTATTTTTGTGCTGAGGTTTAGGTCCCTGGAGCGTGTAGCTCTAAGAGACTTGGATTTTTTGAGGTGGAGCATGTCCATTAATTCTGGGTTTGACATGGCTTTGTACGTCAGGCATAGATTGCCTCTGAGTAGGCGGTAAGCAACTGAGTAGAGCTGGAGTTTCTTTAGTCGAGCTGCATAGGTCATCTGTTTGTAGCCCATGATCCTCTTGGTGAGGTACTTTTGGGGTCTCTCCAGTTGCTGCAGGTGTCGGGTAAGGTGCATCCCAAAAGGGGCATTGTATTCAATTATGGGCCTGATGAGTGATGAGTAGAGGGGCACAATGACCTCTCTTGATCTAGATGTGAACCCTTTCGTGATAAGGTGGGCTATATAGAAGGTCTTTCTAACCACTTTGGCAACGTGATTATCAAAGGAGAGATTACTATCTACGTTGGTCCCCAAATCTCTAATTACTTCTTCCGTACTTAATGGATTACCACCTATGTGGTAATTTGTGGGCAACTTGTTTTTCCCAAATGATGACTATGCACTTTTTAGCATTTAGCTTGAGGCCGTGGCTCTGGCACCAAGCATCCGTCTCTGTGAGACCCTTTTGGAGGATGCTTGTGTCAGCTGGAGATTCGATTATGGCCCCCAGTTTGCAGTCATCTGTGAACTTTGTTAGCCATAATCCCCCCGTGTTAGCCTGAACCTCAGAGAAGTATATACCGAACAAGAGAGGTCCCAGAACTGAGCCCTGTGGGATGCCACTTGTAACTGGTTTGGATTCGGACATGGCACCTGCAATTCTGACCATGTGGGTTCTATCTCTGAGCCAGTTTGCAACCCATCTTGTGATATAGGGGTTGATATTTAAGCTGGTAAGCTTATTTATGATGCCCGAGTGGGGTATTGTGTCAAAGGCTTTTGCGAGGTCCAGGTAGGCTGTGTGGACTACCTTGCCCTCATCTATGGCTTTGGTAACTGTTTCAAAGAAATCAACTAGGTATAAGAGGCAAGATCTGCCCTTAACAAAGCCGAATTGGGTAGGGTCCAGTGTCTGGAGGCTCCCAATGTCTTGGTTTATGAGTTCCATGATAATACGCTCCATAGCTTTACAGACCAGACTAGTCAGGCTTATGGGGCGATAGTTTCCGGGGTCCGTTGTGGCTCCACCTTTGTGGAGTGGGACCACTGTAGCTGTACGCCATTCTTTGGGTACATATCCTGTAGTAAGACTAAGTTTGAACAGTGACTTAATGTGAGGGTTCAGTTCTTCTTGGAGCTCGTGTAAGACACAGCCTGGGACACCATTAGTGTCCCAGTTAGTGTCCCAGTGTCCCGTTAGTGTCCCAGTGTCTTTTCCCCCAATCTTCTCTAACCTCCTATAATTCTTATCGTTACCATGCAATATTTTATATGCCCTACTATTATCTCCTTTTTAACAGAAGCTTCAAACAGTTTTCTTCCTTGCTGCTGACTCATTAACTGTGTTCCCTCAGCTTGCTCTCTAATAGCCAAGCTTTGTCTTTTTCCTCTCCATACTGTCAGTGTACTGTTAAAAGTCCAGCATACTGAATAAACAGTTGCAACGATAATCGCTCATCCTTCAGCTCTGTTATCTCTCATTTTTCAGCATCTTTTTTTTTTTCTCTGCAAACTAACAGCCAAGCTTTGTCTTTTTCCTCTCCATACTGCCAGTGTACTGTTAAAAGTTCTGGATACTAAATAAATTGTTGCAATGAAAATTGCTCATCATTCAGCTCTGTTATCTCTCACCTTCCAGCATCTTTTTTTTTTTCTCTGCAAAGTATGTTGGCTTAGTTTTTTATGTTTTAAAATACACTTATTTTAGGCATTATCTACTTTCTAGCAAGTTGGTACATTGTGAAGAGGCTTGGCAGCAAGGAACCCCCCCCCTTAAAAGAATCTGTTAGTTTTCAACAAGCGTAGGTCTATTAAATGCTGGACTAATCAACCTGCTTTAAGACATTTCTTATCTGATAGTACTACACAATAAAACCTCTTTTTTCTTACTATTGACAGTACATAGCCTTTTTCTGTTAGACTTTTTACAGATAGTTTCTGAACTGTGCTTGCCTCTGGGCTTGGCTCTAGCCACGTCTACATAGAGTGCTGTAAACTCTCACAACCTCATTCCCACCAATCAGACCTCTACAGGAAGTGATATCACCTACTGGGACTCCGGGCTCCATTTTCAAACATTTTTTTTCCTTGCTGCTGACTCATTAACTGTGCTCTCTCAGCTTGCTCTCTGTTTTTTATTTTTATTTTTTTACTTGTTTGTGATTACAGCTACTTAAGACTTGTTGATTAGAGGCCTGCTCTGTGTTTTAAAGGGACACTATCTCAGTTCTAAACTGAGTTACTTGCTTCGGACCGAAATGTAAATGTTGCCGCCCATTTTGTTACCTACCTCCCTCTTCCTGACATCATATTTATTCCCTGTCCACATACATCTTATTTTTCTGAAAACCCTGTTTCATTTCCACTTTTCTTCCCAAGGTAAACTCCGCCATTGCAGCTGTCGTTCCTACTGATTTTAACTTATAATACCCAACACATTAACAAGCGGAAAGTCTACTTTTCAGGATGGTGTTTGTCTTGCAGGCGTTTCTTCAGTACTTAATTCTGCCCACAGAAAAGATCCATTAATCATTTTTTTCTGTTTAGCTTTTTTTTTCAGTCATAATAAGGATCCAGGTTAGAAAGGCTGTTAACAGCAACAGGTGTTGTTACTATGTGAAGTAAGCATGAGAGATCGGCTGTCTACAGGAGCCGATCTCAACTGCTTATCGAGATGTAATTGAAACTCGGGAAAAGTTTTTACTTTGTGTTAATGTTCCCTGGCCAAACAATAGCTAACAACAGATGTATCTGTGGGCAGTGGAAAAAGTAAATGTTGCCCATAGATACGATGATTAATTTTCTTGTTTTTTTTTTTTTTATATATACAGATTCAGGACCGGGTGAGTAAAGCTCCAAACAACAGCAGCAGGTGCCGTTACTGTGTGAAAAGGCATGATCGGTTGTGTACAGCAGCTGATCTCTAGTGCTTACTGATGTAATGTAAACACAGGGCGAGTTTTTATTTTGCATTTTTTCCCCTAATATATACTAGCTTGGATGTATCTCTGGGCTGTGGAAACATTAAATGTTGCCCATAGATACGATAGTTAATTTCCCTGTTTGTTTTTTTTTTTGTTTTGTAATAATAGAGATCCAGGTCCGGGATGAGTAAAGCTCCAAACAACAGCAGCAGGTGCCTTTACTATGTGGAAAAAGCACAACACGAGAGATCGGTTGTCTAGAGAAGCTGATCTCTATTGCTTACCGAGGTGTATCCCAAGCGCAGGGAAAATTTTTATTTTACATGTTTGTCACAAGCCCCCCCCCCCCACACACACACACACACACACACACACACCTTGTAAATACTGACCGAACAAGAGTTATCTATGTACAGGGCCCGGTAACAGTACACAATGCCCACAGAAACACGCAATTCATTTTACTTTCCACAGTTATTTAGGGAAATCTTGATGCCAGCAAGCCTATCACATACCTCTCAACTACACAGATTAACGCAGAATGTCTAGTTTTTTGCCTCATATTTATCGGTCTGTTTCTCATAAAATTGTGGTTTTCTGGCAAATCCTTGATGTTGAAGTCAGAAAATAATGACAGTTGACTTTCAGACTTCATACCCTTCAAAAACTTCATGCTAATGCAAAACCTGTTACTCTATCAACTTTCTAAGTTTGTAAGAGCAATGTTTAGAAAATGTCCCTATCTTTCCAGCCTTTGTCACCCCATTATTTACGGCTT
>NC_056732.1:1904420848-1904432821 GCF_019279795.1 Protopterus annectens | reverse complement strand
TCTTTTTCCCCCTCAAGGAACTCACCCCGAGTTGATAAACCTTTTAGATGTCGGAGACAACTTTTCTGGATCCAGGCTTGTTCAAACCTATCGAAAATGTTTGAACCATCGAGCCGTAATTTAAACCATAGATGCAGTCGGAGCAGAGGACTTCGCACCGACAGAAGGTTCGATGTATCGGCCCGCCGAGCCGATACAGACATAAGTAAGGGTGTCGGAGCCGGTCGGCGCCGCATTATCGAAGCCTGAGCCATGGTGGTCGGAGCCAGTCGGAGCCGCATAACACCGGCGTGACTGGGCTCAATTAGTATCGGCACCGATAGCCATCGGTGCCGAAGGTTTATGCAAACTAGGATCGGCTCCAGCTGGAGCCAATCTCAACTCAGAAAGAGTCGGAGCCGAGGCCGCAGGCTTAGACACAGAAGCCTGGGCCTTGGAAGACTTAGAAGTCTTGCTCGGAGCAGACTTAGCCGGAGAGCCCTCCGGTTTAAGAAGACTCCTTAATATCAATTTATTTCTCCTCTCCTGCAGGACTCTCTGGCTGAAGGAATGACAAATCGCACAGGAGTCCTGCAGGTGGAGAGGTCCCAGGCAGTATAAGCAAGAAGTGTGACCGTCTGTCAGAGACATCTTCTGACAGCACGAGTCACACTTCTTAAAGCCTGAGACCCTTTCTTTGGACATAGTTGCAGAAAACACACACACAACACAGTCCCAAAGAACAAGTTATCCTAAAAAATATTGAGAACTAACCTCTCACACACACACACACACACACACACACACACACACACACACACACACACACACACACACACACACACACACCCTGACAAGGGGGGGATGGGAGGGGAGAAGGCCTGACTAAAAAAAATTAAGGAGTGAGGGAAACTTTAGTCAGAAAAGGGCTTAATATAAACTAAAAACGTTAAATATAAAGTTTAAAGTGAAAAGAGGGCTAAGGAAGTTTTATATAAAACACTTACCAGGAGCTGGCAAAGGAGGACCTCATCTTAAGCGGCAAATGAGATCTGGGTACTTACCGCCTTGCATCATGGGATATGGGGCTGCCTCGAGCTGGTAAAAGTGACTCTCGAGCTTAGCAAAGTGCCGAGTCGGAGCCGAGGATCGGCTCCGAACCCATCAAGCAAGAATGAAGGCGAGATTGACAACTTAACATCAAACTATACAATAGAAGGAGGAAGCTACTAAATGATAGAGCAAAAATCCCAAAAAGGGAAGGCATCACTGATCAGTATTAGCAAAAAACTACGGGCACTCATAAAATTGTCTAAGGCCAGCTTCGAGAGAAAAATTGCACAGGACACTAAGGATAATCACAAGGCTTTCTTTAGTTATGTTAGGAACCTGGGTGGTAATTCCCAGATATGCTCAGAATTAGTCCAAAATGACAAAAAATACACTGAACCCACAGACATTGCCAACATCCTAGCTGACAGGTGCAGCGCAAACTTCTCCCCCCGCATCCCCACCAAAAGGGCAAATATCTATCCCAGCAGAGTGCTGCCCCCCTGACATCTCAGATGTTCAGGTAAGAGCCGCCCTCTCCAAAGCAAAAACACAGCATCAATGGGACCAGATGGTGTCCCGGCTCGTCCCCTACATGAACTCCAAGAAGAGCTAAACCCAAACATAAAACTACTGTTCAATCTCAGCTTTACTACAGGATATGTGCCCAAAGAGTGGCGTACAGCAACAGTGGTCCCTCTCCATAAAGGTGGTGCCTCAACGGATCCTGGAAACTATCGCCCCATAAGCCTGACTAGCTTGGTCTGCAAAGCTATGGAAAGGATCATCATGGACCTCATAAATAAAGATATTGGGGACCTACAGACACTGGATGCTACCCAGTTTGGTTTTGTTAAGGGCAGATCCTGCCTCTAAACCTGGTTGATTTCTTTGAAACAGTCACCAAGGCCACTGATGAGGGGAAGGTGGTCCACACAGCCTACCTGGACCTCGCAAAAGCCGTCGATACAATACCCCATTCGGGCATTATAGATAAGCTCACCAGCTTAAATATAAACCCCTATGTCACTAGATGGATTGCAAACTGGCTCAAGGACAGAACCCACATGGTTAGAATTGCTGGAGCCATGTCAGACTCCAAACCAGTTACAAGTGGTGTCCCACAAGGCTCAGTCCTGGGACCTCTCTTGTTCGGTATATATTTCTCGGAGATACAGGCCAACACGGAAGGACTGTGGCTAACCAGGTTCGCAGATGACTGCAAACTGGGCACCATAATCGACTCTCCAGCTGACACAAGCATCCTCCAAAAGGGCCTCATAGAAACAGACAACTGGTGCCAGAGCCATGGCCTCAAGCTAAATGCCAAAAAGTGTATAGTCATCCCCTTTGGCAAAAATAAAGTGCTGACAAATTACCACATAGGTGGTAATCCATTAAGTACAGAAGAAGTAATTAGGGACCTGGGGACCCAAGTTGATAGCAATCTCTCATTTGACAACCACGTGGCCAAAGTGGTTAGAAAAACATTTTATATAGCCCACCTAATCATGAAGGGATTCACATCTAGATCAGGGGAGGTCATCGTGCCTCTTTACTCATCCCTCATCAGGCCCATAATTGAGTACAATGCCCCTTTTGGGATGTACCTTACCAGACACCTGCAGCAACTGGAAAGACCCCAAAAGTACCTCACCAAGAGGATCAAAGGGCTCAAACAGATGCCATATGCTGCCAGGTTAAACTCCAGCTCTACTCAGTGGCATACCGCCTGTTCAGAGGCGATCTGTGCCTGACATATAAAGCCATGTCCAACCCGGAATTAATGGACATGATGCACCTCAGAAAATCCAAATCCCATCGAGCTATGCGCTCGAGAGACTTGAACCTCAGCACTGAAATAAATAGGACATGCTGGAGGGACAGATTCATAACCCAGAGGCTCCCTTCACTCTGTAATAAAATCCCAGCCCAGGTTAGGCAGAGTCCCTCATTGACTCTCTTCAAGAGGAATCTTGATGAGTGGATGGGAGATCGTAGGTTTACCCCGGGTATCACTTCTGTGTCACTGTTAGACAGAGGCACAGTATACTAACCTCGAAAAAGGGCATAGCAAAATAAATTTAAAATGGGTGGCGAAAGCCAAACACATTCTGGCTAGGCTTATAAATGCCCTAGGGCAGATAGCCTAGTATGAACCTATGAACCTATGAAACTATGAACATATGGAGGATATGCAGACTCCACACAGAAGGCACCCCAGCTGAAAATTGAGCCTATGAACCTCTTGTTGTGAGGTGACAACGCAAACTGCTACACTACTGCACCGTACACCGAAACACATTTTATATTTATGTATGTATGTATATTTTACATATATATATATATATATATATATATATATATATATATAGATATATGTGTGTGTATATATCTACTAACTAACCTGTCCTCTTCCATCACTTCCAAACTTGAAAGCTGTTATAACAAAATTTCTAAATTTGCCACCAAAGCCAAACATTCCATACATCACTGTGTTACCCTCCAATCCCTCAACTGGCCAGAATTCACAAATTACCTGAACTTCCTCCAGCTCACTACAGCATATAGACTAATATGTAATCCAACCAAATGCCCAGCTCTAACCAACATCCTTCCCCCATACACCCCAAACAGAACTCTCAGATCTGAACACCAAAACTTGATTAATATCCACAAACCTAAACATGCTGCTGGACAACTTCTCCACTCCTTCTCCTTAGGTAAGACATGGAACTCTCTCCCTTCCACACTAAGGACAATATCAAATACAAACAACTTCAAAACACAGCTTTACACCTACCTCTCCTCCAAATGGAAATGTAACTGCATTCTCCCTAGCTAGAATTCTTTAACAAAAGCCCCATGGGAGGGTATCCTCCTGAGTTCCTAAGCACCTTATAGCTGGCTATAATCTTCTTTAGCTAATTCCCATACAATCTCTCACACTCTGTAAATATTGTAAATAGATTTTGACTTTGACTTTAACTGTGTGAATTTGTTAAAATGTATCTGCACGATATTTTTCCACTATGGGCAATATTTCTCACACTTTGTATTATTTTATATGTATTTGTAGTTGTACCCTATTTTTATTGGACTGCTATCTTTACTGTAATCTGTTTCATGGAGCTTTTCTCCCCGGGACTCCACTGAAAATGGGCTCTCTGGGCCCAGTGGATTTCCACAGTAATCAAACTGGAAATAAATAAATTAATTAAAAAAAAATATATATATATATATATATATATATATATATATATATATATATATATATATACATATATATGTGTGTGTGTGTGTGCTTTAGGATGATCTCATAGATTCATAGGTAGGTACTAGGCTATCGGCCCCATGACCTATACAAGCCTAGCCAAATAGGTACCCTGATTTTCACCACCCAAGAAAATTATTTTCCTGTGCCCCTGTCGAGCAGAGCTATAGAGCTGATCCCCGGGGTGAATTTCCTATTTCCCATGCAATCATCAAGATTTTTCTTTAAGTGTGCTAATGAGGAGCTTTGTTTGATATAGACAGGTAGTTTCTTCCAGAGTATGGAAGTCTCTGGGACAGGAATCTATTCCTCCAGCATGTTCTGTTTATTGTGGTGACAAGGTTTAGGTCCCTAGAGCATGTAGCTCAGAGGGATTTGGATTTCTTTAACTGGAGCATGTCCAACAGCTCTGGGTTTGACATAGCTTTGTATGTTAGGCAGAGATCGCTTCTGAGTAGGCAATATGAGATGGAGTAAAGCTGTAGTTTCTGAGACAGTCTGCATTGGGCATCTGTTTGAGGCTGGTAATCCTCTTTATGAGGTATTTCTGTTTGTTGTAGATGTTTTGTGAGGTACATACCAAAAGGGGCATTGTACTCTATAATGGGTCTAATGAGTGATGAGTAGAGGGGAACAATGACCTCTTTTTTTCCTGGATGAGAAATCTTTTTGATGAGGTGTGCTACATAGAAGGATTTCCTGACTACTGTGGCAACGTGATTATCAAACGAGAGACTACTGTCCACCTGTGTCCAAAGGTCTCTTATCACACTTTCAGGTGGGAGGTTGGCTTAATGGTTAAGGTGTTTACCTTACAGACACAAGGTGCAGGGTGTGATTCTCACTTGAGGTAATTGGCTAGACTTAAAAATGGCCCACAAGGGCAGCTAGTCTAGTAAGAACCTATGAACCTATTACCAAGTAGACTACCACCTATGCGGTAGCTCATGGGTACAGAGTTTTTACCAAAGGGGATAACAATGCACTTTTTGGCATTGAGCTTGAGGCCATGGCTTTGACACCAGGCATCTGTCTCAGTAAGGCCCTTTTGTAGGATGTCCACATCGTTAGGAATTTCAATTATGGCTCTTAGTTTGCAGTCATCTTTGAACTTTGTTAGCCAAAGACCTTCTGTGTTAGCCTGTACTTCAGAAAAGTAGATACCAAACAGGAGAGAACCCAGGACAGAACCCTGTGGTACTTCACTTGGCACTGGTCTGAAGTCGGACTTGGAGTATGCCACTTTAACAGTGTGGGTTCTGTCAGTGAGCCAGATGGCAACCCATCTTGTGACATAGGGATTTATACCTAGTTTAGTGAGTTTACAGGTTCATAGGTAGGTACTAGGCTATCTGCCCGAGGGCATTTATAAGCCTAGCCAGAGTGTGTCAGCTTTCGCCACCTCATTGATTAATTAACTGAGCTTCTGTCAAGAAGAGCCAATGAAGTGATCCCAGGGATGTATTTTCCGTTACCCATCCACTCGTCAAGGTTTCGATTGAAGAGTGTTAGTGAGGGGCTCTGCCTAATGTAGTTAGGAATTTTGTTCCAAAGCATGGGGAGTCTCTGTGACAGGAATCTATCTCTCCAGCATGTTCTATTTATTGATGTGGTGAGGTTTAGCTCACTAGAGCGAGTGGCTCACAGTGACTTGGATTTCTTTAGGTGGAGCATGTCCATCAACTCTGAGTTGGACATGGCTTTGTAAGTCAGGCAGAGATCACCTCTGAGTAAGCGATATGCCACTGAGTACAGCCGGAGTTTTTCCAGTCGGGCTGCATAGGATATATGTTTGAGGCCAGTAATCCTCTTGGTGAGGTACTTTTGTGGTCTTTCCAGCTGTTGGAAGTGTCTTGTGAGGTACATCCCAAATGGGGTATTGTACTCCATGATGGGTCTGATGAGTGACGAGTAGAGAGGCACTATAACCTCTTTATTTCTAGATGCGAACCCTTTAGTAATTAGATGGGCTACATGGAAGGATTTCCTAACTACTTTGGCAATATGACTGTCAAAGGAAAGATTACTATCTACCTGGGTCCCCAGATCTCTTATTACCTCTTCTGTATTAAGGGGCTGTCACCTATGTGGTAATTCCTGGGTGTTTTGTTTTTCCCAAATGGAATGACTATGCATTTTTTGGCATTTAGCTTGAGACCATGACTTTGACACCAGGTGTCTGTCTCAGTAAGGCCCTTTTGTAGAATGTCCATGTCAGCCGGAGAGTCAATTATGGCTCTCAGTTTGCAGTCATCGGCGAACTTGGTTAGCCATAGTCCTCCTGTATTTGCCTGTACTTCTGAGAAGTATATGCTGAACAGTAGGGGTCCCAGGACCGAGCCTTGTGGGGCACAACTTGTGACTGGTTTAGAGTCGGACCTGAAGCCCGCTATTCTTACTGTGTGAGTTCTGTCTGTAAGCCAGTTGGCAACCCATCTCGTGACGTAGGGGTTTATGTTCAGGCTGGTGAGTTTTTCTGTAATTCCCGGTGGGGAATGGTGTCAAAAGCTTTGGCAAGGTCAAGGTAAGCTGTGTGAACCTCCTTCCCCTCATCTATGGCCTTGGTGACTGTCTCAAAGAAGTCAAACAGGTTTAGTAGGCATGACTTGCCCTTAACAAAGCCGAACTGGGTCGGGTCAAGTGTTTGGAGGTTCCCAATGTCTTTGTTAATGAGTTCCATGATGATGCGCTCCATAGCCTTGCAGACCAGGCTAGTCAAGCTTATGGGGCAATAGTTACCAGGGTCATTTGTGGCCCCCCTCCTTTGTGGAGAGGAATAACTGTTGCTGTGTGCCATTCTATGGGCATGTAGCCTGTGGAAAGGCTGAGGCTGAACAGTGTGTTTAGGTGGGGGGTTAGTTAGTTCTGTAGTTCGTGCAAGATGCAGCCTGGGGCACCATCTGGCCCCATTGATGTTGTGCTTTTGGCTTTTGAAAGGGCTGTTTTCACCTGTACGTCTGTGATTTCCGGGACACAAAACTTTTCCGGTATTGTTGTGGGCCCTTTTGGGGGTGAGAGGGGGGTGAAGTTTGCACTGAATCTATCTGACAGGATGTTGGCAATATCAGTAAGTTCAGTATATTTTGTGCTATTTTGCACTAGCTCAGAGCATATCTGGGAGTTGCCACTTATATTCTTGACATAGCTAAAGAAGGCTTTGTGGTTATCTTTCGAATCCTTGGCTATTTTTCTTTCGAAGTAAGCCTTGGATGATTTTATGAGGGACCTTAGTTTCTTACTGATACTGATCAGGGATATCTTTCCTTCTTGGGATTTGCTTTTTTTCTGAACTAGTTTCCTCCTATTGTATAGCCTGTTTATGGCAGGGGTCCACCAGACTGGTTTCCTTCTCTTAGGGGAGTGAGTCTTCGTTTTGCTAAGGGTGGCACGATCTAGGCATCCTTGTAGGTGCTCATAGAGTGCATTTGTAAAGGTTCCTGCATCTTGGGCACTGTTAACCTTTAGCGTGGGGGCTGTGAAACTTACCACCTCTGTCTTAAGTAAGGTGGAGTTTGCTATAGAAAAGTTTTTCACTGTGGTTTCCTTGGTTGGGGGTGGTGGTGTGGTGTGGACATCCAGAGTGATTAGTTTATGGTCTGCTCTAACCAGTGATGGGTTGACCTCCGGTGCAGAACACCTGTCGCCCATGTTGGTGATGACTAGGTTCAATATGTTTTCACCTCTGGTAGGGAAGTTTACCAGCTGATCCAGGGCATTTGAGTTGATAAATTCCAGGAAGTGCTGGACCTGGGAGCTTGTACTTGAGTAGTTTTCCCAGTTAACAGTAAGTTAATTGAAATCACCAAATATCAGGGTGTTCAGTAAGACATTCATGTTTTCCATTGTCTCCAGAAAGGCAGAGTGGTGGTCCTGGGACATGGAGGGTGATCTGTAGCAGGCCACAATTTGCATTTCAGATTTGCCCGATGTTAGTTGCACATGGATGATCTCAGAGGTATCATGCTGCGTTACTAACCTGGAGGTGTAGGTATCCTTGATGAATATGGATACACCCCCTCCTTTTGTGTTTCAGTCCCTGTTCTGTGGCTGAAATGTGTGGTATGAGTTGTAGCCTGGTAGTGCTGGGGTGCTCTGTGGAGCCTTGAACCAGGTCTCAGTTACTGCACAGATGTCGACGTTCTCCATACTGAGGAGTACTTCGAGCACATACATTTTGAGATTTAAACTCCTGGCATTGAGTAGCATAACCCTCATTTTTTTATTTGTGCTCTTTACGGAGGTGGGTTTGACTTTTGAGCCATGCCTAAAAAGGCACTATGGGGGCAGCAAGAGCCTTGGCCAGTATTTGAAAGCCTTGGGGTGACAGGTGCAAGCCATTTCTTGCGAAGCAACGAGGCTTGTCGAGCATGTCATCTCAGGCTGACAGACACTGGATCCCCTTTGAATGACAACAGATGCTTTGCCAATTGCTGAAATTGATAATTTTTTATTTATACTGCGGTATCATTCTTTTTTTTTTTTTTTTTTTTTTTTTCAAAACAGGTTTATTGTTTTAACATATAAGAGAAATATCATAACAATTTTATACAAGTAATTAAAAATAGGTATTATTATAATATTCAACAAAACAACTAAAGTATTTACAAAGACATCCACTACAATCAGATCAATTAATTAAACTAAAATATCATGCTATTGAAATTAAAATTTTTTAACAAATTTTGTAAATTATCCCATACAATAAAATAAGATGTTTTTCTGTTTGTTCTAGTCCTAATTGTGTTTATTTCCATATGGCACACTATATTCATAACATTTTTAAATTCATTGAACGAAGGAGGTGTATCTGAAATCCAATTTCTAGTTATTATTTTCCTAGCCACTGCTAGAATAGACCATAACAAGGGAAGCTTAACCTTTTAACACTTTGAGGTACAGGTGTATTGAATAATATAAGAGATTTAGAAATAATGAAATTATCTGTAAAAGAGCCTGCAAAATTCATTAATTGACTTCCAGTATTCTTTCAATTTTATACAGTCATAAAACATATGAGCCCAGTCAGCATTAATTTCTACATTACATCTCTTACATAGATTATCTTTATTATTTATTTTATTCATCATCAAAGGTGTATAAAAGATCTATGTAAAAAATTCCATGTATAAAGTCTCCAGACAATGGAAGGCGTAGTTCTATAAGCAGATTCCAATATATATTGTTTATCTTGTTGATTTGGTGGGTCCCCATTAATAGAAGTGAAATAATTCCAGTATGAATCTACACTGTAAAAAGTTTCTTGTCTGATAACTTTATGTATGTATGAAAGTTTACCTTTATCAGAAACTTTATGTTGTAAATTTAATATCAAGTAATCAATCAGTGTTGGAATAGATTCTTTAACAGTTATAGACATTAAATCTATTTTATTAATGAGATGTTGTCTAAAGGTCTGAACCTCTAACCAGCAAGTTTCTCTTAGATCAAATTCTTGTTTTAAGAAATCTAGATTTTAACTTTATTATCAGATATCAACTGATACCAGTACTTTAGATCATTATCTATAGCTAAATGAGTTCCTTCAGAAGTAGATGACAAAAGCATACCCTGAGTATACATTATAGGAAATACAATAAAATTCCATTCCCTATACTTAGGGTGCATGAATATAAAGTTACGATAACTATTAATAATATTTAATGGGTAACAAACCATATGTTTAGGTGTAATAGGTGAAGTACAAAATTCCTTTAGTAACCATAACATGGAGTTATTTACAATCATATTTTTATGTGTTAAGGAGATTTTCATGAAGTGTATACTAATTAGCTCCCAATAATCTTTCCATTTTGTGACATATGACTGATCTATTAATAAAGTAATAACTTTTACAATAGAAGAGATAGTATATAAATTAAAGTCTGGAAAAGAAATACCCCTTGAGACCAGCTATTAGTATGTTTCTTTAATGCAATCCTAGGTCTATTAGGTGCCCATAAGAAATTTAACATTAGTGTGTTCAGTTTCTTGATAATTATTTTGTAGGTGGAAGTATTATTGATTGTATTAAGTATAAAATCTTGGGGAATATTATCATTTTAATAATTGTAAGTCTCTCCTCCATAGTAAAAACATATTATTCCAGGTATTAAAAGATTTTGTATATTAAGAAAACAGGTATTATAATTATTATATATAATAGATTTAATATCTTTAGATAGTATTATACCTAAATAAGTTATCTGACCTGAATTGGGTACATATTTAGTAAAATCACTAATGAGAATATTTTTCGTATATATAGGTAGTATTTTAGTTTTTCTTCATTGAATATTAAACCAGAAATACTTTTAAAATTCATCATGTTATCAAATAGAGACTGTATAGAAGAATTAGATCCTGCTGATGTAATTAGAACATCATCTGCAAAAGTTGAATTTTGATGTTGTATTTTCATCTATTTCAAAACCCTCTATGTCAGTACTGTTTCTGATCAAATTAGCCCAAGGCTCCATTACTAAAGTGAATAATAGTGGAGAAAGTGGACATCCTTGTTTTGTACCTTTAAGAATGGGTATTTTTGTGAAACATATGTTCCTACCTTAATATAAGCCAACGTTCCTTTGTATAAATGTTCAATTAGATTTACAAATGCATCGAAGTTTGTGCACTTCATTAAGGTAAACAGATAGTCCCAACTTACTGAATCAAATGCTGAACTTATATCAAGACTAATAAGTGTTAAATCTTTCTTTTCCTATTTGCAAAATCTATTAATGTTAAAGTTCTTCTTATATTATCAAAAGTATTTCTATTTACAATTAAGCCTGTCTGATCTATATCTATAATGCCGGAATGATTGTCTTCAATCTATCAGCAAAGATATTCATAAACATTTTATAATCAACATTAAGTAATGAGATGGGAGACTATGAAGAACATCTAGTTGGATCTTTATTAGGTTTTAAAATTGAAATAAATGTATATTGCCAAGATGGGGGTTATTAACTCAGTTTGGGCCAAAATAAAACCTTATGTATTAATGAATATGTATTTTAGAAAGGATTTTATATATCTCTGGTATAATACCATCATTACCCCGTGCTTTGTTTGATTTAAGCTTATTTATTTGTGTAATAACTTCTGTATATGAAATACTCTTGTCCAATAGTTTAATCTGTTGTTTATTAAGCTTTTTATTCATATTTGTGGTTATAAACTCCTTTATTTTATCTTTAGGTTCCATGTTAATATTATTATGGTTAATTCTGTGAAAGTGATTTCTAAATTCATCTAGTATTTCTGGTATACTAGAAACATTCTTCTTTTTCCTTAGAGAAAAGATTTCTTTGATATGGTTTTGTTTATTCAACCTTTTTGTTTTATTTTTAAGTCTATGTAAGTGTTTGGGGCTTATTGAATAAGACAAAAACTTGTATTTCTCTAAAGTTATTTTAACTTTATGAGTTAAAATTTCTTTGTATTTCTCATTAAGTTTGTTTATTTCTTCAATAACTTTCTTGCCCATAATATTTTCTTTATTATTATGTTTATAAGAATCTAATTTACTTTGAATATCTAACAATTCCTTATCCCAAGATTTCCTTTTATTATTATACCATCTGATACTTTGTCCATATAGATATGATTTTAAGGCATCCCAAACATAAACAATGGAGACTTCAGGAGTGTTATTTATGTCTAAAAAA
>NC_056732.1:1904410848-1904415848 GCF_019279795.1 Protopterus annectens | reverse complement strand
GTTCAGCCTAGTGAGTGGGACGTCAGTGGGCTTGACTATAGAGTCACCTATTACTAGTGTGTTAGGTATGTTATTTCGCCTTAAGGGCTGTGATTGTGCGGCACACTGATTTTGTGTTTTATGTGTTGTCTGGTTTGTGACGGGAAGTGCAGGTTTTTGGGTGTCTGCTTTGGGGGTCTCTGATGCTTTTGCAGGTTTTTATTTAGAGCCTCCCAGTATGATTTTGTGTATTTATGTGTATTTTTTGCCAGTGCTGGTTTGGTATGTCTATGTGAGGCTGGAGGTGTGGTGCAACTGTTAACCTTCTCCTCATTACTGCCTGTTCCAGTCTTGGGTGGAGAGAGCTTAGCCTCCAAATTAGATATATAATTGCATCTCTCACATATGTTAACGTTTTGTGGTAGGAGGAGAGGGTTGTCTGTGTTCATGAGGCAGTTGTAACATTGCCTCAGGATACCCAGGTTCACCAGTTGGACTGGAGAGTATACCTGAAATTGCCCTTTGGCCACGCTTGGCTTGGTTGGTGAGGGGTGAATAATGAGCCTTGCCCTGCTGGGCAATCAAGTGTCTGGGTATATTAGTTCTTGCTATTAGGTCTGAGCAAGTGCTGGACTATAGGATGCTTTTTAAGTGCTAGACTACTTTCAAGGGAAAAACTGAAGAGGAGGCTTGGTGGAGCCGGGAATAATTTAGCCCTAGCTAACTGGCACTGCCTGGATGTGCAAAACTGTGCGAACACGGTTTTTACAGCAGGGAAATGAAAGAGATAGAAATTAGCTCAAAAATGGCCTATAAACTACTAACTTCTGGACTGGAACCACTCCTCCAGGGACAGATGGCTGCTCAAAGCTCCCTCTCTGACAGGTGAACAGAGAAACCTCCTTCTATTCAGGTAAGGTATGGGCAACTCAGACACTTGTAACACAGCCATGAATTCAGCACTAGCCTGAAAACTGGACTAAACTAGCTTAGAAAGGTGGGAAACAAGGAACATTTTTTTTTAAAAGATAAGGCAAAAACAGTAAAAAATACACTTAAAACAGCTTTAAATGACTACAAACACTAAAAAATACACTTAAAACAGCTTTAGATGACTACAAGCAATCAGAAAAGGCTTTTAAACAAATTACCCAATTAACCAGTAAAAAAAATCTCAAAACTGAGCCCTGTTCCTGTAGTCTTCAATCATTCAAGTACTAACTGCACACTCCTACCACTGGAGTGCAGGGGAACCTTCTCCAAAAAAGAAGGCCTGGATTAGTGCTCAAGTTATGCAAACAAAGCTAGATTCAGCAGGCCTGAATCTAGTTTATGCGACTGCAAACAAGGCACACCAATTTCAGTAAGAAACAGTTCATATATGCAGGCACTATAAGCCTCTAACCAGAAATTCCCAGCTCAGAAGGGCAGAGTCCACCCTCTCCTCCCACAAGAGTGCAGACCACAAACCTTCTTAATGTAAAATGAATGGCCTGAAGCCCAAGTACTTATACCAGAACTAATACACTTTTAGAATAACAGACACTGAGCCTTCAATTAGCAGTTCCCAGCTTAGAAGAATGTAAGCTACCTGTCCTGCCACAATAGTGCAGACCACAAACCTTCTTAATATAAAACAACTGGTCTGAAGCCCAAGTACTTAAACCAAAAGGCTTAGAATGATAGCTACACTTTAATCAGGTTACTACCAAGCAGTAATAAATACAATTGAATACTTTTAAGAAGGCCTGGATTAGTGCTCAAGTTATGCAAACAAAGCTAGATTCAGCAGGCCTGGATCTAGTCTATGCTACAGCAATCAAGGCACACCAATTTCAGTAAGAAACAGTTTAAATATGCAGGCACTATAAGCATTTAACCAGAAATTCCCAGCTCAGAAGGGCAGAGTTCAGCCTCTCCTCCCACAAGAGTGCAGACCACAAACCTTCTTAATGTAAAATACCTGGCCTGAAGCCCAAGTGCTTAAACCAGAGCTAATACACTTTTAGAATAACAGACATTGAGCCTTCAATCAGCAGTTCCCAACTTAGAAGGATGTAAGCTACCTGTCCTGCCACAACAGTGCAGACCACATACCTTCTTAA
Source organism: Protopterus annectens (assembly GCF_019279795.1). Lineage (NCBI taxonomy): Eukaryota > Metazoa > Chordata > Ceratodontiformes > Protopteridae > Protopterus > Protopterus annectens. The sequence goes on along the minus strand of NC_056732.1, from coordinate 1,904,413,764 downwards.
TGTAAAACAACTGGTCTGAAGCCCAAGTGCTTAAACCAAAAGGCTTAGAATAATAGTTACACCAAGGAGTAATAAATACAATTGAGTACTTTTAAGATGATGCAAAAGCAAAATAAAGTGGGAAGAAACACAAATACAGCAAAAGCAGATGAATAAAGTGCAATATTTTTTTTTTGAGTGAGCAAATGAGATGGGCCCAGGAGGAGTATCCAAATGCAAATTTACAAGAGGGGTGGGCAGTTTCAAAGCCACCAAGATTACCACCAAAACAAAAGCAGGGAGAGTGGGTGGGGAACTAGCTGAAAAAACAGAGCCACAGCTTCCAGCTAGACAGTATTCAATGCAACACAGATAAATCAATTTAAATGCTGTATTATTTGAAAAAAGTGCAGATACAGATTTACTTAAATTCACTTATACATCCAGTTGATTGCAGGTAGGTCTTAGCCAGCCAAAGCTCAGAGTTTAAGCAGAAAATAATCCAAAATGTACCACTTATATAAGGCAGAAACCGAATATCAATGAAGTGAAACTACCCCAACTTATCACTGGCTATGCAACAATTCTAACAAGCACTAAATTCTAACAAGCATTAACTGAAAAAACAGAGCCACAACTTCCAGCTAGATAGTATTAAATGCAACACAAATAAATCAATTTAAATGTATTATTTGAAAAAAGTGCAGATAGATTTACTTAAATTCACTTATACATCCAGTTGATTGCAGGTAGGTCTTAGCCGGCCAAAGCTCAGAGTTTAAGCAAAAAATAATCCAAAATATACCACTTATATAAGGCAGAAACCGCATATCAATGAAGTGAAACTACCCCCACTTATCACTGGCTATGCAGGAACACTAAATTCTAACAAGCATTAACTGAAAAAACAGAGCCACAACTTCCAGCTAGATAGTATTCAATGCAACACAAATAAATCAATTTAAATGCTGTATTATTTGAAAAAGTGCAGATAAAGATTTACTTAAATTCACTTGTACGTAATTCCAGAGTGGGGGATGGTGTCTAAATGTCTACTGGCTTGCTTTAAATTTTATTTAATTAGAAGCTAAAATGATCATTTCTTTAATATGGTCTTCACTGAGTCAATGCATTTATTTATTTTACTTTATTTACATGGTAATGCAGTCCTCACAAAGTACTAGGTTTAGACATTGTCTGGGAAAATACTGTGGGGAATGGGGGTTAATTTACTTATTTTTTTCTCGGGGGTGGGTTGGGGTGGGATGTAGTTGGATATTTTATTTTATTTATTTATTTATTTTTTTGTTTAGGAAATGATCACTTTTCGTTTTGTCTGAATTCAGTTGAGTTGAGAACTCACAGTCACAACAAAACATTACAGGAGAGGCTAGTACAATTATTATTATTATTTTTATTATTATTATTTACAATTTATTTTTCTAGGTGACAGGATGCTTATAAATAAGACTCAACAGGCTTTATTGAAGGTGGGCATAGGAGCACTGGTCCTGCTGTGGCAGGTGTAAGAGATGATAGCTGTGGATGGTCATGTATGTAGACTTTGTGAAGGTCATCTGGAGATGAAATCAACAGTAGAGAGTGGATTTCACATAACCTGCTTATACCATGCAACTGGACATACAGATAAGTGTACATTTTTATATATGGGACTAATTTAAAGTTTTATGTTTTATGGTTTGAGTGGTGTTTGTTTTATTTACTACAGGTCACCAGTTTTACTACACTTTCATGCAAGGATTTATTTCAGCGTATACTTGCTATTTTCTCCATTATATCCTATTTTCTTTACTTCTGTTTGTTGGCTATGTTATGGTTAGTTATTTCAGTATGCCAGTCTGCATGTGTGTGGAAGAGCAGTTGTGTGTATGATGCATGTGTGACTAGTTCTGTCTGTGTGCTCAGTGTGTATGTACACTTGTCCATGTACATATGTGTGCATGTATATATTATATGTAAAACAGACACACATTTATATAATACACATCCATGAGTCTTCTTGTGAGCCAGCTGGCTATCCACTAGGTGACATAAAGGTTTATAGGTTCATAGAAAGTTACCAGGCTGTTGGCCCTGAGGCCCTTACAAGCCAATCAAGAATTTAGCCCATGTTCCGTCAAGTCGGCACCCAATGCCCCTGTCCAGCAGGGACACAGCTGGAATTCCAGAGGTGTATTTTCTGTTCCCCATCCAGTTATCCAGGTTGCACTTAAAAGGGTTAATGAGTTACTCTGCTTGACTTGGAGAGGGAGTCTATTCCACAGAAGGGGGAGTCTCTGAGAGATATATCTGTCCCCGCCAACAAGTCCTGTTGATGTCACAGATCAGGATGAGGTCATGTGTGCGGGTTACTCACTTGTGGATATGCAGCAGTCCCATCAAGGTAGTGTCTGAGATTGCTTTGTATGCCAAACAGAGGTCACCTATGAGGAGTCTGTTTGAGACTGAGTTGAGGGACAGGGCTTTTAACCTGAGTTTGTCAACATTGCTCGATTTGGGTATCGTGTTGAATGCCTTGGCCAGATGAAGGTAGGCAGTTTGAATCATTATGGCCTCATCCAATTCTTTGGTGACCTTCTCAAAGAAGTCCATCAGGTTGAGTAGACAAGAGCTGCCCTTGACGGAACCCAACTGGGTTGGGTACATTGTCTGGAGGTTTTCTATGTTATATATATATATATATAGATATGTATATATATATAGATATGTATATATAGGGTCTATATCAGAAGACCGAATGGAAATAACAGCGAACAGTAAAACATCCAAAAGACCGGTCCTCGAACTTGCTGCAGCCACCCACACCCCCCGCTAAATATATATTCCAACTCCGAGATCGCACTACAGGGAGGAAATGGAAAATATTCCAATCTTCGCTGTACTGCGATCTGGCAAACAGCACTTCAAGGTCCAGTC